>NC_056728.1:1952318036-1952493036 GCF_019279795.1 Protopterus annectens
GTAATTTTCATAGACAAGATATGAAGATGTAGCTGACATCTGGTATGTATTAATTTTTGTGTTTTGACAGTTGCATCTTGTTTATCTGAAAATGCTATTTTTCTACTTGCACAAAGCAACTGATCTCTGGCATGCAGTAAAGCGATTCAAATCACTACTGATCTTTGGGATGCAGTGAAGTGGTTCATTACTGATCTTTAGCATGCAGTGAAGTGATCCTCTAGCATGCAGTGAAGTTAGGGTTGTTACCTTTCATTTTGGCTAAAACTGGACTTAGATCACACCTGTCACACCTCCTATAACTCCACCCATATCCCTTCCACTTTCGGCCCATTTCGTGACTTTGTCATGACGTCATGTCACAGAAGGGGGGATGCCCTCTTTTTATGACCATGATACATTTTTCTGCACATTTGCTATGCTTTTTGTAAAAAAAGCATAGTAAATCTGCCAATTTAACAAAGTCCAATCATTTGTTTCTTTTTTTGAAACAGAATACTAGAGTTTGTACAGTGTTTTCTGGACTACTGGAAAATCAGTTTGATTTCTGGCTAGCCTGGAAAAAAAAAAACGGGTATGTGGCAGTGCTAAGTGAAGTGGTTCACTACTGATCTCTGGCATGTAGTGAAGAGTTTCTCTAACATGCAGTGAATTACTTCACTATTGATCTCTAGCATGCAGTGAAGTAGTTCACTACTCATCTCTAGAAAACAGTGAATTGGGTTATTATTGATCTCTAGAACTCAATGAAGTGGTTCTCTAGCATGCAGTGAAGCAGTTCACTACTGATCTCTAGCATGCAATGAAGTGGTTCACTACTGATCTCTAACATGCATTGAAATGGTTCTATAGCATATAGTGAAGTGGTCCTCTAGTATGCAGTAAAGTGTTTCTCTAGCATGCAGTGAAGTAGCTCATTACTGATCTTTAGAATGCAGTGAAGTGGTTTTCTAACATGCAGTGAAGTAATTCACTACTGATCTCTAGCATGCAGTGAAGTGGTTCTCTAGCATGCAATGAAGTGGTTCATTACTGATCACTAGCATGCAGTGAAGTGGTTCGCTACTGATCTCTAGCATGCAGTGAAATGGTTCACTATTGGTCTCTAGCATGAGGTGAAGTGGTTCTCTAGCATGCAGTGAAGTGGTTTACTACTGATCTCCAGCATCTAATGAAGTGACTTACTACTGATCTCCAGCATGCAGTAAAGTAGTTCACTTCTGATCTCTAACAGGCCAAGAAGTAATTCAGTACTAAGGGGGACCTAAGGAATAAAAATCTGTACAGCAAAATCAAAGATCATAGTTCCTCCCAAAAAAGAGTGCATTGCTTTGTCATATTACAGGAGTGTACCTACATCAAGTGAAGGATTTTACATATCTTGGGGTTTTGCTCTTAAACGAAAGCAGAAAACATCAAGAGACTGGCCAGCAGATGGATGCTGCAGTAACTGTATAATGGACATTGTAATGTTTTGTGGTAGTGAAATAAGAAGATACAGAACAATGTTCTCAAGTTACTGGCCTTTATCTTCCCTATAGTCATGAGCTTTGGCTGTTGACTGAAAAGCAGCAGTCACTTAGAAGAATAGAGGATCCTTTTCTCGGTTTAGTGTCTGTGACAGAGGGAGAGCTTGACAGTGTGAAAGGATCTAAGAGTACAGTCATTGCTGTCTTGGGTTAAAAGAAGTCTGCAGAGGTGGACTAGGCACCTGAATATATCCCTGGGTACCGTCCCCAGAAAGTAACCAGGTTTGTCATAAAGGAACAAGCCCCAGGATAGATTCAAGGCATGATGAACAGATTACATTCATACATTTACCTGATAACACCTCAGGGTCCCAAAGTATAAGGTTAAGATTGTTGGTAGAAAAGATAGTCCAGTTTACCCTCATTAACTTATTAACACTGTGACCTTCTTCTGGGCAAGCAATGGTTGTGTGGACAGAAGGATGCTGGCTGGATGGATGGAAGGATGGATGGATGGATGGATGGGTGGATGGACAGAGGGATGGACTCTCTCTCTCTTTCAGTAATGATACTAGGGCTGAATAGAATCTTGGACTTCAGAACAAACAGTTGACTGATTTGAAACAAAGAAAATGTACAAGTATATGAGCAATTTAAAACAAAGTGTTTAGGAGATGCAACAATGAAATCCTGAAGAATTACTGAAAACCTGCTGTATTCTTGTTTTGCTTTTAGTCTTCAAGGCGGGCTTTTCTGTTTTGTAATCATACACCCAGCCAGCATCATATTGATTAAGAGTATTACATTTCATTCTCATCACGAGTAAGGTATCTAACACAAGGGGCAACATAAAATGAATTTTTCAACATAAAATTCAAATGAAAACCAATAGGCATTAATTGCTTCCATAGATCTGGGTGACTGATATCATGCCAGACCACCTCAACAGACCTCTGTTATTAGATTATACCTCTCAAAGCTGATTCATCTCCAGCCATTTGCTGAGAAAGGTAAATGCATTTACATACGTAATGGAAAAACACTTAACGACTTTCTGTTCTTTTGTTTCTTTAAGATATGCCACCCTAAAAAGAGAAATTGAGGAATGCATCCTGAGTTTTGATACTAGAACCCTGTTCCCATTATTTTCATGTCCACAGATATATGGTCATTCTACTTTTTTACAAAATGCTGAAATGAAACATATTACATATGAAACTACTAGAGTTTATGATTGTTTTTAAAAGTGTCTTATTTCCAAAGTACTAAAATTGATATGATAGACATGTCTATAAGGTACTTATTCTGTAGTAAATGTTAATAATGACTGCAAAAGAGACATTTATTTATTTAGTTATTTTGGCATTTGGTTACTGGGGAAGTCCAACTGGGCACAAGAAACCCATTTTCACGGGAGGTCTGGGGAGAAAATCTCCAGTACAAAGAAAATGTGAAAACATATCGCATTTAGATAATAATGCAGAAAAAAAGCAGAGAAGAAAAGTCAATATACAGAAGAACTAGAAAGCACATACATACATTTTTACATGGAAGAGAAACGAGCCTGTCTAAGCATATCTAACATACATAGATTTTACAGAGAAAAGATTAACAGTTTTATCTACAGACATACATTTTACATAGGAAGTTTAATTAAATGTTAGGCATGGTTGTATTATGACGGAGTTACACAGACAGGGGAGATGCCAATAAAAAGACCCTGTATAATTGGTCATGTTATTTTTGAAAGCACAGAAGTCATCACTTGTTGGTATGATTAGTAAAGAAACATAATTCAAACTGGAGATAAGGGAGGTGGCAGATGGAAGTATGGGGAAAAAATGGAAGAATTACGAACTTAGATCAAATAAGAAGATGGTAGGATGATTCATTAGCTCAGGGGTTGCTATTTAGGTAGAGTAGAATAGGGGAAATCTATGGTGGAAGAGGAAGGAGAAAATTAGTAGAGGTGGTAGTTGCAATTCAAGTAAAAGTGGAAAAAAGGGACGTGGGAAGGAAGTAGATGTGGAGTAACTGAATTAAGGTAAAGTAAAGGGGTAGGAAAAAGCGTGGTTTGGAACAGGGACAGATATGTGACTTGCATAGGAAGTCTTTTAGCTTAAACTTGAAGTTCTTGAAATTAGAGGAAGTTCTGATATCTAACAGTAGTGCTTTCCAAAGTTTGAATAGGAGTATAGACATTGTACAGCAGTTTTGTTAGGTTTATATAGAATTAGAAGCTGGTTCTCTTCAGAGCAGAGAGCCCAACTTGGCATTTAATTTTGAAGTATTGTATTTAAGGTGAGAAAGGATGCAGGTTTATAGATAATTTTATGGGCAATTGTTAGTTGGAGGTAGTTTAGAGATTGTGGGAGTTCTAGCCAATTAAGGGGATAAGAGCAGTACAGTGGTGTTTGTAGTGTGATACGCCTGTCGCAAACATTGATTTTATTATAGCAGGTTTCAAGCTTATTTTTAGTGTATTCTGAATGTTTACTAAAATGGAGGCACCATATAGTAATAAGGAGTGTAGCAGGTAGGTTGTGACTAATGTTGTTTTGGTGGCTGTATCCCTAGTTTGTGGTATGACGTTTTGATAGTGTCATGTATGTGAACATCAAAGGTAAGTTTATTATCTATTGATGCGCCTAATAACTTGGTGTGGGAGACCACTTTGCTTTCTGTGTCATTTAGCAAAAGTATCTTAAAGTCAGTTGAGAATAGGTTCATAGGTTCATAGGTTGGTACTAGTCTATCAGCCCTAGGGCCTATACAAGCCTAGCCATAACAATTCCCTGGCTATTTCTTCCCACACTATTTACTTCCCTGGACCCCTGTCTAGCAGGGCGACTGACGTGATCCCCGGGGTGAATTTCCTTTCTCCCATCCAATCGTCAAGGTTCCTTTTGAAGAGGGCCAAAGAGGCACTCTGCTTGACATGTATGGGCAATCTATTCCAGAGTCTGGGGAGTCTCTGGGTCAGGAACCTATCCCTCCAGCATGTTTTGTTTATTGTGATGACAAGGTTTAGATCCCTGGAGTGTGTGGCTCTGAGGGATTGGGATTTCTTTAAGTGTAGCATGTCCAGCAGCTCTGGGTTTGACATGGCCTTGTATGTTAAGCAAAGATCGCCTCTGAGTAGAAGATATGCGACAGAGTATAGCTGGAGTTTTTTAAGGCGGTCAGCGTAGGGCATCTGCTTTAGGCCTGTGATTCTTTTAGTGAGGTATTTCTGTGGCCTTTCCAGTTGTTGCAGATGTCTTGAGAGGTACATTCCAAACGGGGCATTGTATTCTATAATGGGTCTAATGAGGGATGAGTACAGTGGGACAATGACCTCCTTTTTTCTGGATGAAAAGCCCTTAGTGATGAGGTGTGCCACATAGAAGGATTTCCTGACTGTTGTGGCGATGTGGTTATCGAAGGTGAGACCACTGTCCACCTGTGTCCCTAAGTCTCTTATCAAACTTTCGGAGTTTTACTGCCACCTATATGGTAATTCACGGATACATGTTTTTTCCCAAAGGGGATAACTATACATTTCTTGGCATTGAGCTTGAGCCCATGGCTCTGGCACCAAGCATCTGTTTCTGTAAGGCCCTTTTGTAGAGTATCCACATCATTTGGGGATTCAATAATGGCTCCCAGTTTGCAGTCATCTGCAAACTTTGTTATCTAGAGTCCCTTAGTGTTGGCTTGTACTTCAGAAAAGTAGATGCCAAACAAGGGCGGTCCCAGGACTGAACCCTGAGGTACTCCACTTGTCACTTGTCTGGAGCTGGATTTGGAGTCTGCTACTTTTACAGTGTGGGTTCTATCAGTAAGCCAGTTAGCAAACCATTGGGTGATGTAGGGATTAATGCCCAGCTTAGTAAGTTTATCTATGATTCCAGAGTGGGGGATGGTGTCAAAGGCCTTGGTAAGGTCTAGATAGGCTGTGTGGACCACCTTACCCTTGTCCATGGCTCTGGAGACTGATTCGAAGAAGTCATTCAAGTTCAGGAGACAAGATCGGCCCTTCACGAACCCAAACTGAGTGGGATCCAGTGTTTGAAGGTTGCCAATGTCTTTGTTTATAAGTTCCATGATAATACACTCCATGGCCTTGCAGATAAGGCTTGTCAGACTGATGGGACGGTAGTTTCCGGGATCCAAGGTGGATCCCCCCTTGTGGAGTGGGATAACTGTAGCTGTGCGCCACTCAGTGGGCACGAAACCTGAGGTGAGGCTATGATTAAACATGACACTTAGGTGAGGTGCCAGTTCATATTGTAGTCCATGTAGTACACAGCCCGGGATGTCATCTGGTCCCATGGATGCTGTATTCTTAGCTTTGGAGAGTGTGTTTTTTACCTGTGTGGCCGTTATATCCGGAATTTGGCAATCGTCTGGTATTGAGATGGGCCATTTAGGGGGTGAGAGGGGGGTGAAGTTGGCACTGAATCGATCTGCCAGGATATTGGCAATATCCTTGGGATCAGTATATTTAATGCCATTCTGTTTTAGCTCAGAGCAGATCCTTGGTGTAAAAAGGATGCTGGGGTTAAGTAATATTTGTGCATTGTTGAGCCAGGACTCAATGGAGGAAAAGCGAGTTTGGATTATTTGTCTGAGGTATACTATGTTATTGAAGGAGGAGATGAGAGTTGCATCATCAGAGTATTGGATTAGGGGAACTATGGCAAGAGGCAGTATGCATATTATTTATTAAGGTATTAAAGAGGAGGGATCCTAGGATGGAATCTTGTGGAAGTCAAATTGTTATTGGTTAGAAATTGAGAGAGAGAGACAGCCTTGACATTTTACGCATTGTTGGCTGTTGGATAGGTAGCTAGAAACCACTGTAAAGAGGGATCAGAAAGGCCAAAGGAAAAGAGTTGTAAGAGTTTGGGGTGTGAGACAGTGTCAAAAGCTTTCGGTAGATCAACAAATAGTGCTGAAGTTACTTGGCAGGAGTCTCTTGCTTTGTTAACTATGTCCATAAAGGATATTAATGCGGTTGCTGTACTATGACCTGGTCTAAAGCTAGGTTGGGTGGGTGTTAGTAGTTTATTATGGAGAAGGTGGTCAAGGAGTTGTATATATACACATCATGTTAGAAATTTAGAGAGAGGAGATAGGATGGCAATGAGGTGGAAGTTGAACAGTTCAGTAGAATTTCCTCCATTACATAATGGGGTTATGATTGATTTTTCCAAAGGGATAGGACATGGGATTATGTGATGGATCTATTGATGAGAATAATAACTGGGTAGGCAATGGCATAAGCAGCACTTTTCAAGTATTCAACTAAAAGGTTACCTGTGGAAAGAGAGGAGGGTTTCATTTTGTGTAATAAGTTATGTTTGTAGCTATTAGATATAGGATGCAGTGAGAAGCTTGGAGGTGTTGAGGTTGTAGCTGAAAAGTTTTGAGGAGGAAGGGTAGGGAATGGACTGTTTGGGGTAATGGGTGAGAGAGGGCAGTGCTAAGATTATATATGGAGTTGGGACTAGTGGGCTTGCTAGGATCATTGATCAGGCTAGTTATACTTTATGTAAAGTGAGTATTAAACAATTCTGCAATTTGAGATGGAGATTTGTCTGTGAATGGAATAGGGTTTTGTTTGGACCCTGGAGTGAGAAGTAACACAGTAGTAGACCAACATTTTGGGGGTTTGTTTTTGTGTTTTTTTTTAGTTGTTCTGTAAAATACTATTTCTTGTCAGTGGCTATAAGTTTCTTTGCCTGATTGGGTAGATGTCTGCAGTTTTGTAGATTTAGGTTGTTTCTGCTCTTTTTTTGTGGATTTTGTTAGCCCAAGAGCATGATTGATTTTAGTTATTTGTGTTCATAGCAGACCTAGGAAATTTAGGGTGTCCAGAAATAGTTTATTGAAGTAGTTAAATGTGTCATCTAAGGGTAATGTTTTCAGTATAGACCCGTTTAAGGATTTCAGTGTATTAATGAAGTGTTGCTGGTTAAAGTTGGTTAGGTTGTGGGAGGTTTTATACTTATGGCCTTTGGGTAAATTGGTGGTTGTCCTGCAAGTATATACAGGTAGATGGTCACTTAATGTGTCTGGGTAGTGTACTGGAGTTGGAATACTTATTTGTATCAGTGACTAAGATCCAGTCTAAATTGATCCTTGTTTGTTGCTTTTAGGAATTCTAGTTGGAGTTGAGATAAGTTGTTTGTTTGAACCATGGGGTGAGGAGCGACAAGGTAGTAGACCAACATTTTGGGGGTTGTTTTTGTGTTGTTTTAGTTGTTATGTAAAATACTATTCTTGTTAGTAGCTATAAGTTTCTTTGTCTGATTGAGTAGATGTCTGCAGTGTTGTAGATTTAGGTTGTTTCTGCTCTTATGCCATTCTTTCCAATCTTTTTCTCTGTCTACTAGTAGATTTTTGTCGATTTTGTTAGCCCAGGAGCATGATTGATTTTAGTTATATTTATCATAGCAGAGCTAGGCTATTGAGGGTGTCCAGAAATAATTTATTGAAGTAGTTAACTGCATCATCTAAGGGTAATGTTTTCAGTATAGACCAGTTTAAGGATTTCAGTGTATTAATAAAGTGTTGCTGGTTAAAGTTGGTTAGGTTGTGGGAGGTGTTATACTTATGGCCTTTGGATAATTTGGTGGTTGTCCTGCAACTATATGCAGGAAGATGGTCACTTAATGTGTCTGGGAGTGTACTGGAGTTGGAATACTTATTTGTGTCAGTGACTAAGATCCAGTCTAAGACTGATCCTTGGTTGTTGCTTTCAGGTGTGCTAGTTGGAAATGAGATAAGTTGTGTGAATCCAAAAATATTTATACTGTTTCTGGGAATTCTGAGATTAGGTTATGCCAATTGATGCTGACATCACCCATGATTATCATTTGATTGGATATATTTTGTGACATTCAGGACAATATGTCCTCTAGTATGGGAGTATTGTGACCAGAGGGAATGTACAAAACTGTAATACAAAGTTGCTTAGTTTTACTGAGTTTTAAGAAGGTTGTAAGTAGCTCAGCATTATTAAATTTTGGAATGGGCTTGGAGTGGGGTACTATTGTATATGAATTAGGGTAAATTACAACTACCCTTCCTGCATTTTTATGAGTTATATCAGATTTTATTATTTTGAAGCCTTGAGGGAGTATTTTGGTGTCTTGTATATTTGGCTTTAACTATGTCTGTGTTATTACACGTATATCAGGAGTGTATTGTGAGAGCCATGTGTGGAAGTCTGTTAGTTTATTGCAAATGCTGCATAGGTTTAGTGTGACTAGAAATAGAGAACTAGAAGAGGATCTGTTATAAGAATAGGAAGTTGAAGTAGCTCCTGCATTTGGGTGGATGCCACCACATTGGGGTAAATCTAATAAATGGGAGGAGTAATGCCTGCTTTTAATTGATTTTTTATTTTATTTTGAGAAGAGCAATAGGTTAGGATTAAGGCGGGGTTGCAAAATTTTATATTTTGTAAGTAGAAGGATGTTTGAATTAAGAAGTCTGGCTGATATGTTAGAGTAACTTTCTGTTTGCATTTCAAACCCTGTGTTGCATGTAATAGATTTTTTGATTACATTGCTTTTGTGGGTTTTGAGTACTGTCCGATTTTTTAGGAGTGAGACAGATAATTTGAGGCATAGGAGGTGGATTATTGTAGGACAGGGATGTGGCATGTTAGCTAATAGGAGTAATACAAAAGGCGATAAAAGGTATGATAGAAGTAGAATTACTAATGGGGGGTAATGTGATATGTAAAAGGGTTGGGCAAGCTGTGTAGAATGAGTTGGTGCAGTTACTTAGGAGTGGGGTAGAGTACGAGGTTAAGTGGAAAATGTATGTGATTGGTGGAAGGGTTAAGGGTGTGGTTATGGTTAGTATAAATGTAATTGAAGTGGGGGTGGTGGAAATTGGGGGTAGGGAAGGGGAGTGGAGTAAGTTGAACAGAGCAAGGGTGAATGGAGTGGGCTGTACTTGGCTTGTGAAAAACTATGCAAAAGAAAAACTATCAGTAAGGTAAAAATCACACAATGTACATGGTTAAAGAGATATGTCAGTGGTGGTAGGTGATAATAAGCAGAAGGCTATGTTACAGCAAATAAATAATCTACTTGTTTAGTCTAAGCCAGTAAGATCTGTTGGTATGAAAGGTAAACAGAATAGAGGATACTTCAGTTAAAAATAGTTCAGCAATAGATACAAAAGTGTTAGAAAAAGGGAATTACTTGACATTAATTAATATGTACTAGCAGGGCATAAGATGAGTGGATAAATAAAACTAAAAAATAAGAGTAAAGAATATGGGTGATTAAATAGCTTAAAATTATTGAATGTGAAAGGCTAAAGCATTGATTTGTGTGGGAATAGGGAAAGGAAAGCCACAACTGTGGAACTCATGCTATGCCACCCTAACAATAAACAAGCTATGCTAGTATTATCACAGTCAGTTAAATATTGTGATATTCCAATAGTGAATAGGCAAAATAAAGATTAAAATGTAGCTATTTTAAGTGATAAACATACAGTTAATATGTGCTGTGAATGCCCACAAGTAGAGCAAGGTGTATGGACTTGTTTTGGGTAGGTAAACCATGTTACTGACTATAAACTTGTGAGCGTGTAAGACCAAGGGTCCTTACTACCTATGTAAATGAATTAAAGAAAAAACGGGTGAGACAAACATTTTTAGATAAGTATGCTAGACTGGAGACAACAGAACATAACTATTAAGCCAGTAAAATATGGAATGCCATGCGACTTTAAATGCAAATCATTAGCCAAAAACTGAAATTTTTGTAAAGACTACACCAGCTCTGTAAAATAAGATTATATTATACTTGGTGACTGAACCAGTAAAGGGCAAGGTTAAGAAACAAAGAAGTTACTTCAGGAGGCAAACAATGACGTCATCTATCAACAACTTTAGATAATAAAATACAAAGCATTATAATAAGCAAGAATAAAATAACTGTCTTTTATTTTATTTTCTACAAATTCTATTAGAAATAACTGAGAGATTTATACCCCAAATGTAGGCTACACCCAATAATTTCTCAATTTCATAAAAAGAAATTCCCTGTCTCAAAAGGTCAAATAGCCCAGTAGAGGTTAAAATGTTCTTAACCTGCTTCTTACAAAATATGACAGCTATATTTAGTATCCCACAGTTATTCACATTCCAAGTCCTGTCTGCCAACAAACTGGTAACCTTATCTTTCAAAATCTATAACCCAGCTGAGGCAAACATTACAATATTGAAAAACTTAAAATGCATAGATTTCCTATAATTCAATGATGAAATCTCCAAGTTCAAATAAAACTGTACCACCCAAAATGCAGACATAGCTAGTAGTTATGCAAGTAAATTCTATGTTTACCAAGAGAAGGGTATAAACCTGTCAGTTCCTACCAAAACTAAATGCCACATGAAAGAAAAGCAGACTGGTGGTCCACAAGCATAAATTAATAATACAATAAAAGAAAAAAAAAACTCATTAGAATATTTAGTAGAACTAAAGACCCATAAATCAAGGTTAACATCAGTAGATTATCCAAAGTACTAAAAATACCATCAGGAAAACTCAAGCTTCCCATGAACTTAGGTTACCATCGGAAGCTGAGGATAATTTCAAATCTTTCTTTACCAGCATCAAGAAGTAATGAAATAATACCCAACCTTGCTTTGAACTCATCAGGCATTACCTACTTTGATCTAGTGGACATAACAAATATATTGGCAAAACATTCAGTGCTAACTTCTCCCCAGGGACATCAATATCAAACCTATATATACCTAATGAGCAACCTCCCCCCCAACATCATTACGAAAGAAAACACGTTAGAAGTAATTTCTACAAAAAAATGCATACTCTGTGGGTCTTGATAACATACCAGCCTGCCTGCTCAACAGCTCTAAACATGCAAATGTACTCTGGAGGACTCTGATAATGATTCAACAGCTTCTCAACCAACTGCTAAACAAACTGTAGAACCTCAAAGCATAGCACGACACAGCCACTGCAGAGTCCAAAAAACTTTATTTCACAAGGTTTAGCGCTTTCTTCCCTCCTGTAGGGACTTCCTCAGGACAATGCATCAAATCCCGCCCAGCCTTTATATAGTGAACATAACACCCCTTAACTAATTAAATAATTAAACTATGAACTAGTCAAAAAACTATTAAAGCTATCCACTAAAAAATTCCTGGAAACTCAGTGGCACTAAGCCATAACTGCCATTTGAGTTCACATATATCCAGTACAAGGTCTATAATTCTACTCTGAACATCTTTAGTTACCTGCTGTATAACCAATAATTTAAACTTATGATCCCAATTTGAATGGATGTGTCTACTTAAAGCATTGGTTAGCTTGCCATGCCTAATATCTAGAAGGTGTTCAGCTATCCTATTTTTAAATTGCCTACACATTTTTCCTACATAAAAAACAGGACATGATTGGCACTTAGCCACATATACCACATTTTGGCTATTACAGTTGAAATGATCATCGATATATAAAGGGGTACTATTCAGTCTATACTGTTTTGTAGTTTCTAAAATGTGTGGGCAAAACAAACACATATTACATTTAAAATTGCCCTTGCTCCTATGTTACATTTATTCCCTGCTCTAGATCCAGATATTTTGTTTGGTTGCTGACTGTACTGCCTAACACATTGAGAAATTGGGCCTACTTTAGAACAGCGAACGATCACATGATCGAACGCTGTTAGAGCAAACACTACAAGTCGAACCGGCAAAATAGTGAATGGCCATAACAGTGAATTTTTTGCCAGGGAAAGAAATTGCTGGGCCGGCCGTCCAAGTTGTGCCATTTTCTCCACTGATCTTGGAGGTGGTATATTTAAGGAGGGGGTGTGTAGGGGGCAAAGCCCCCCACTTTATTTAGTGTTTAGTGTTTTTTTTTTTTTTGGGAACAGCAAATTTTTTTCCCTGGGAAAAAAATCGATGTTCTGGTTGTTCGCTGTTTTGGATGTTCGACATTTAGGGGTCGATATAACAACGTTCTATCATCTGATCATTCATTGTTATAATATAGACCCGAAAAATTGTAGGTCCAAAATAATGGTATCCCTGAGGGCACAGAAAGCAAGGCATAGATCTCTCCTCATGACTCTGTATGACACTGAGTACAGGCAATATGATTTCAGCATTTCCTGAAAGCTGAGATTAGTAAGGCTCAAAATTCTAATTTTTTGATATGACAAGTGAGGCACACATGGTCCACATGTGTAAGATATGATGGCATGGCTTTCAAATCTGTGACATGAGTACTTAATATATATCATAGGAAATACAAGGCTATTAGATCAGAGGACATGTGTGCCTTGCCAATAATCACCATCAGACTCTACCAGACTTTTCAAAAAGGGAATGACCTACAAGTTCTGGAATGTATTTTAGCACATCCATCTAATTGTCTAAGCTATGTTTCAAGGCAGATGAGAATCACACTGGTTGACATGGGGGGAGGGGGGATCTATTCAAGAGCAAGGGAAAGATCTCATTTATTAACCTATCTCACCATTTACTTTTATTTATTTACAAAAGTAGACACAGGTCTCTTGTTCTAGTCTTGGCTGTAGTGTTTGACACATCAAGAAAATGGAGATCTCAGATAATGTATTTCCAGTGAGTATGGAAAGCAAAGCATAAATCTGTCTGCAGAAGTCTATATGGCACTGAGTGCATGGAAAGTGACTTCAGCCTTTCTTGATAGCTGAGACTTTTGATGCTCAAGATTAGAGTTTTTTGATGTCAAGCAAGAGACAAGATAAAGGATGTGTTATATTCTACAAAGAGTTTATCCACGGAAGGGTACAGGGGAACAGTAACTTCCTTGGTTTTGGAAAATATGCCCTTGGTGATTATCTCAGACATATGTAGAATGATTTCATGTCTATGACCACTTAATGGTAATCAAAGGGGAGAAAGCCATCTAGCCAGGTGCCCAGGTACCTAGAACTCTGATGACAGACTTAGTGAAGAGTGATAAAAGAAAACCAAATGCACCCAACTTACACAGATACTGACTTTAATTGAATAAAACAACAAACAGAGTAAGCACTTTCACAACCAAAAACTGTCGCTTCATCAGACAAACTTAGAAAAAACACAACATCCATATATAGTGTTAGTTAAGTCAATTAAGTCATTAATTAATCAGCTGATGCACTCAAAACATAAAAATCTTAAAAAGATAGAAATATATATAAGCATGCATTTACTACACATAAAATGTAAAAATCTAAATATAAAAATCAATGTTTAAGCCTCCTTAGTTTTAGAAAAGGCTTAACAGAAAAAAACACCATTCAGGCCTGGAGGTCTCTCTGCACCTAATAAAAGTATCCATTTTTGTTCAGCTGCTTCTACTGTAGTTTAAATGTCTCCCCCTCGGGGACTAGCATCGATTACCCAAATATCAAAAAACCTAAATTTATGTGAGGGATCAGTTGCCATGACATGATTTGCTAAAGCATTATTCTTTTTTTGATTTTGAATATCCCTATTATGTTCTAATATTCTGTCCTTCAAAAGCCTGTTGGTTTTCCCTACATAAAAGACATGACACTGCTGGCAGTAAGCAAAATATACTATAACAGAAGGACAACAATCAGCATATTAATTAATATGTACAGTGACATTCTTAGTAGGGTGTGTGTATGAGATATTAGAAAAAATATAAGGACAGGCAGAACATCTTCTGCAAGGAAAGGTGCTAACCTCATAGACTCATATTATCTCCTTACTATATTTTTAATGCATAGATGCTGTTTAAGTGACTTATTATTCCTAAAGGAAAAAGCAGGAACAGTGCTAATCTTATTTCTTTAGCTCAGGAATTATGCCAATTTCTTTTTATAATATCACAATACTCATTGATGTCACTCGAAAACTGAAAAATAATTCTGAAATCATTAAGGCTGGCATTACTACCTTGACAATTCTGTACATCATTCACTACATCCCTAAAGTAGGGTTTACATCTATCACTTCTATGAGTCCAAGCTTCATCTATTACAGTATCTATCTCTTTCTCAGAGTACCCTCTTTGCAAAGACTCCTGTTTAAGTATGCATAAGGCATTTTGCTCCTCTAGATCATTGTCGTGAAGTCTGATCTCCCTATAAACTTGTCCTTTTAACATGTTATGGGGAATATGCCTAGAGTGCATACTGTTTTTATGTGGTAGAGCATTTATTCTTGTGGGTTTTTTATATATACCACTACTGACCTCATTCAAGTCAGACATCTTGAGAAGGACATATAAGAACTCAATTTCACTCTGAGAACATTTGTAATTAAACTTTAGGAATCCAGTAGCATTCATTATTCATACATTCAACCAGTTTTTTAAGTTCAGTGCCATCACTTTTCCATAGCATAAAGATATCGTCCACAAAACGGACATACCATAAAATATGGTTACTTAAATCATTGTTTGCTGCTAGAATAGTGGTCTGTGCCCATTGTGTTAATGCTAGGTTGGCATAGTTATTTGCACAAGCAGTGCCCATAGCCATGCCAGCCTTCTGGAAATAATAATCATTTTCAAAAAGAAAAACATTATTTTCTAGAATAATTTCTAATAGAGTACATATGAGTCCTATATAGTCATCATTAAGGCATTTGTGCAAACTAAGGAAAGCCCTGGTCATATCTATACCCCATTCATTAGGGATAGAAGTAAAAAGAGACTCTATATCTAAGGTAAGAAACATGCAATCTCCATCTACAGTAGAAATTCTATTGTGTAATCTTTCCAAAAAACTTTTTGTATCCTTGAAAATGGTATAACAGTCATCCAAAAAAGGGTGTAATGTTTTCTCCACATAGATTGATAGTGCTTCAGTACACCAGCCACCACTGGAGACTATTGGTCTCATGGGTGGAAGGAGCTTGTTTTTATGTACCTTTGGTAGGCCATATATTCTAGGAATAGTGGAGTTAGGTGTGTTAAAATACTTAAACAAGTCTTCATCAATTAAAAGCTGTCATTAGAAGGTCAAAAACAAGAAAATAAACTTTTTCTATAATTCCATCAACAATTTGTTTAGAAATACAGCAGTAAGTCACCGTATCTTGCACTAACACTTTCATCTGACATAAATATAATTCCTTGTCAAGAACAACAATCCCACTGCCCTTGTCTGCAGGTTTTATATCAATAGACTGCATATCTATTAGTTCACAAAGAGCATTAATGTCTTGTTCAGACATTGCAAAAACTAGCCTTAGTGCCATTTTCAAATAATGCCCTGAATTGAGATTCACAAACATCAGTAAAAGTTTGTACAACGGGGTTTGTAACAGGGACAAACATACTAGGTCTCTTAAAATTGGAAGTACTATTTGCGTTATCATTAAATAGACTTCGTAATGTCAAGTTTCTTCCTAGTAGTCTCAGATCTTTAAGCATTTCAGCATGCTCAGCTTTTCTGGCCAGAATAAATGACAAACCCTTATTAAGGAGCTGAATGTGTTCTGCTGTTAAGTCAAAAGAAGAAAGATTAAAAACCAAACCTTGGTTTAAAAACAACACTTTTTCATGGTTGGAGTATTCCTTTCCACACTGTTGTTCCTCTATATCTTGCCTTTCCTTACTATGTTCCTCGATCTGCTTCTGATAGGTAGTGGGTTTATTAATGAGAAATCCACAGTTCGTTTGTTGTTTAAAAAAAGGGCACTATCATTTGTAGTACCAGGATCTTGCAATGTTATGGCAGATGATACTGTCGTACTAGTGCCAGACAAAGCACTTGTACTAGCGTCTGAGGCGCTTGGTATATTAGCGCCTAATTCCATTTGAAGTGTGTATTCAGCATTGCCAGATAGTGGCTGTTCAATTGCTGGAATGGTGGCAGCTGTAGGAATGCACATTGCAGTCAGAGCTCCACTCTTTACATGCACGCTATTGGCAGTTGAATTACGTGTGTAGTTCGCTGATTCTGTAGCAGCTGTTCCTGACTGCTCTTTCGGACAGGAAAATACATTCTGGTTTTGGAAATCTTTTAAATCTCTCTACAGCTTCTTAATTTTTGTAAGTTGTAGTCTCTTGTCAAAAGACAAGATATTTTCTTGTAAGTGTTTCAATTTGTCACCCACTACATCAACGGAAAAGCGATTGACAATATCATTCTCAATTCAAATCACTTCATTTTTTTAAATCACGTTCCATAGGAGCAAAAAAATTAATTAGACATTGTAGGTAACCAGCACTAAATTGCAGATTTAATTCTTGCCATTTACGGAGAAGTTCAGGATATTGGTCTCCGTAGCTAGGCTTATTCAGAATACGCAAGCCCCTCGGAATCACTTTATGTCATAATGAGGCTTGCAAATGCAGATGCTGCCATTGCAACCTTTTGTAGTTATACAATTTATTTCAAGGTCCCTGTAACATTATATAAATTCAGGCTGAGATCTGTTAATTTCATAGTTGCTGGTAGTAGCAGGAACCCGATGCAAAGTAAATGTTCGCTTCCAGCTTCATCAGAAGACAAATTCGCTGTAAGATCCATCTTAACATTAGTGGTGTGCCCCTCAGGTTGAATAAAAAGAGAAATATTGAGTGAAAGAAAACAACTTGAGGGTGGGGTTGGGTGCAAAAACAATGTAGTAATAAAAGAAAACCAAATTCACCCAACTTACACAGACACTGACTTTAATTGAATAAAACAACAAACAGAGTAAGTGCTTTCATGACCAAAAAATGTTGCTTCATCAGACAAACTTAGACAAAACAGTAAATGGATACATATATATATATATATATATATATATATATATATATATATATATATATATATATATATATATATATCTTTTTAATATATATGTTTCTATGTTGTACTGTATGTACTTTTTAAATATGCTTTTATTTCTGTCTTTTTTAGATTTTTATGTCTTATTTGATTGTATCAGCTGATTAATTAATGACTTAGCTGACTTAACTAACACTATATATGGATGCTGTGCTTTTTCTAAGTTTGTCTGATGAAGCGACAGTTTTTGGTTTGAAAGCACTTACTATGTTTGTTGTTTTATTCAGTAAAAGTCAGTGTCTATGTAAGTTGGGTGCATTTGGTTTTCTTTTATTACTACATTGTTTTTGCACCCAACCCCACCCTCAAGTTGTTTTCTTTCACTCAATATTAATGAAGAGTGAGCTGCCATTGACATAGTAGGTTCCAACAAGCTGTTGTTTGCCAAAGTAGGATACACAAGCTTTCTTAACATTTTATTTGTGCCCTTTCTTAGTACACCATGCTTTACTATGGAATTATTCTGCCTGAAGGGAATTTGTATCATTTGTTGATTTGACATCTACTGTCATCTTGCAATCATCAACACAATTAGTCAGTCAGAGATCATTGTTGTCAGTACTGTAAAGGACAAAAAAAGAATGGTACCTAAAACGGACACCTGAGGATTGCCACTGGTCATCTTCCCTTAACTGAAGAGGCATCATTGACCATGACAACATGCATTCTGACCTTCACTCAGTTTGCAATCCATCTTACCACAAAGCGATCTATGTTTAAGGCAATTATGTTGTCTACATTTCTATTGTGTGGTGTGGTATTCAATCTTTTTGCTATATCCAGGTAGGCACCATGAACTGTGTGACAGGTGTCCATGGCCTATGTGTTCTTTTCAAAGAAGTTCACAAGATTGATGATACATGCCCTGCTCTTAGCAAATCCAAATTGTTGCATGTCAAGCCTGCATACAAATTGTATAAATAAGGCAGGAGCAGTCACTGGGCAATGTCAGCTCTTCTGTTTATATATATATGATTACCTATGTAAGCCAGACACTGGCATAATCACAGTTTTCTAGAGGTATCTCTATAAGACCATATCTGAATCCATTTACTTTTTTGGGCAACATAAATATGCCCAAAGTATATAAAATCACAGGCAGCTATGGTTATGTCTCTGCTTTTGACTGCTGACATCAGAATTCATTACTATATGTACACAATGACATATATCAGTACTGCAGAACCTAAAGTAATGTTTATTTAAGATTGCACATGCCATTCCTGTCACACTATACATTTAAATACAAAGCAGACGTTCGTATAAGTTCAAAGGTTGGTACTAGGCTATTGGCCCTAGGGCATATACAAGCCTAGCCATAACAATTCCCTGGCTATTTCTTCCCACAGTATTTACTTACCTTGCCCCCTGTCTAGCAGGGTGACTGACATGATCCCCGTGGTGAATTTCCTATCTCCCATCATTATTGTATTATCTATACATTATTAGGAGAGTTTGGCAACCATTAAAGCAAGACCTGTTGTATTATGTGAGCTGACAGCACACTTTCCTACTTTTTCTACTTTTCATGTTTTCCCCCTTAACTTCACAGTACTATGACTGTATACATATATATATATATATATATATATATATATATATATATATATATATATATATATATATATATATATATATATATAATTTAGGAGTCTATATTAAATCAGCGAATGCTTAAAATAGCAAACTCTGATTTATCGACCCTTTAAAAGTGAAAGCTTGAAATCCCGTCGACACTGAATAGTGATTTTTTTTCCCAGGGAAAACAATCACTGGGCTGTTTTTGGGACGTTGCTATTTCCTCCACTGTGGTGAGATCTTAGAGTTGGTATATTTAAGTAGGGGGGATGTGTGGGGGGAACAGCCCTCCATATAGGTGACAGTGGGGGGTCAAAGCCCCCCACTTTATTTAGTGTTTTGAAGTTTTTATTTGTTTTGTGGAACAGAGATTTTTTTTCCCTGGGAAAAAAATCGCTGTTCCGTGTCTTTGGCATTTCAAGCTTTCACTTTTATAGGATCGATATATCAGCGTTCTCTATTTTAAGCATTCGCTGATTTAATATAGACCCTAATTTAGGTGGGTTGCATGCAGTCTTGTCCCCCCTGCAAAGGAGATTTATTTTAATGGTTCTTGACTTATTGTTTCAACCTTTATCTTTCAGAAAACAGTGAGATGAATGGTTGCGAAGCAAAGGCTTGTAGGCAAACCCATCCTGATAAATATGCACTGTTTTCTTTTCATTGAGAAATGATTATTTTTCATAAATCACATCAATAATCAGCTGACATAGACTTTTCACAGATCATAAATAAACAAGATAAATGAGGAACCAATTACCAACAATTAATTCATGTTAACTGGGATATTGTTGTCATATTTGTCAACAACACTCCCTTCTCTCACATAAGTCTGTCTTCCAGTCTGTACCCCTCTTCCACATCTCTGTTTATGCTTCACATTGTATTCTTCTTCAACCTCTGCAATCTCATCTAGCCAACATTCTCCTTCCCTGATCTTATTAAACATGGTTTAACCTATTTATTGCTCCAGTTTTATGCCAGGTACTTAGGTTCAGTATCTGCTTGTGATCATTACCACCTATGTATCTCCACCTCCACTTTTGATGTAACATCCCACTCAATCTGCATATTATTCATCTCAATTTTAAGCTTATTTACTGTTCTTTCTCTTGGTTCTTACACACTTTGCAGCTCCAGCATACCTCTTTCTATTGCCTTGCTTTTCTCTTCTCATATCTTCCTTAAGTACACACTTACAGCAATTATTTTCCTTTCATACCACCTTTATCATATTCTAGAATGTCTTCCTTTCCCCCTTTTCTTTTTTTTTACAAAACCACCCCAATAATTTATATTTATGTTCCCATTCTGCACTGATCTTTTTCCCTTTAGTTCTAGAAGTTATTCCTGGAATCACCAGTTCCCTCTGTTCTTCATGGAAAGCCTTTCTTCCAAGAGGATAAAATTCTACTGCATTTCTCATGGTAAACATCCCTTCTTGTAGAGTCCAGTTATCCTACATTCATAATGACAGGATTCTCTTCAAAGAAATGCTACTTTTCCCTGTTCTTTGAGGCAAGAGTCTGGGATGTGAGGCATCACATGTATGTCCACCCTAAATGGGGTGGAGCACTGCTAGCTCATCACCATTCTAAATGCCTCACCTGCCCAACCCCCCCCCCCCATACCCCATACCAGATTGGTAGCCTTCTTCAAAGCTGGGAAATATTCATCAGTCTCCACCAAGGAGCACTGACAGCAAGCAGAAACACTTTATACCCTCCTCCCAACACTGCATGGGTGAGCTGAATGCTGCTCATTTTGTCCCTCCCTGCCTGGCTACTTAATTGTTCATATCACTGATAAATTTCTAATCATTTTGGGTCGCAGTCACGGTTTCATCCCGCTATGTTACTGACCCAGGCCCAACCATTTCTGTCAATCAGTCTACCACTAAGATTTAATTCATTCCCTACTCAGGAAGTTTGCACTGTAACTTCTAATGGGCGGAGCCTAAGTTTTTTGATAGAATCAAATTATGTCCTCACATTTTAAACAAATGTTCATATCTCTGGAACCATAGGAGTTACTAAAGAAGTATAAATGGCAAACTTGTTTGCAAAAACTATTTTATAGTGATCATATTCTTTACATTCTAGGTCTTAAACTGAATTTTATATGCTACAGTAAACATGTTAACTATTAAGTTAGTAATGTTTTGTAAACAACTTACAATATCTCAGCAACCCTTCATGTTACACATATACTACAAGCAGCGTTTTATTAATCCAACTGAGAGCTTTCATATGAGACTAAGCAGGTCTGTCTGTGTTCTTTGGTCAGTGAGATATTTAGAAAAACATGAAAATTATGACAATATGAGTAAATATTATATGAACAATAATTAATATTTATTTATTTATTTATTTACATTTGTTGACCGGGCTAGTCTGGCTGGATACATGTCCATTTTCAGTAGAGGCCCGAGGAGAAAAGCTCCACTATATACTAGAAGGTAACATAAAAATAGTACAATGGGATGCAAAATTATAAGCATGACAAGAAAATTAGTCCAATGTAGCATAGTAATGGTACTAAAGCAATTTGACAATAACTATAATTAGCAAAACTTAAACGAAACTATAATTAGCAAACTTAACAAAGCTATAGCTATAACATAGAGTGATGATTTATCTCACCCTGAATGAATGATGAATATCTCTTTACCTACACTATACTTGAGGTCAACTATCAATACAGCTGAGACTGACATTGTGCAAGCTTTAAGATGAAATCTTTTAATACTTTGTATGTAGCATGGTTTGGGAATTATTGATGTAAATATGAACAAGTAATATTTGACGTCTAAAGGTATCAATAGGATGTAACTTCAGAAGATTCTGGAGGTGTGACTTGGCTGTAGTAAGTTAAATTCCGATGTAAATAAGCACAACTACTTAGAAACCATTAATATATATTTTAACCTCAAAACCACACAGTAAACCTCAGTCACCAATATCTGATCTAGCTTAAAAACAAAATAATTTATTGAACATAATACAACATATAAATCCATCTTGATAAAACTAATGTAACCATATAAAACTGGTGACAAGTGCTTTCATACTTTTTCTTTTGTTTCTTCGGTTTCCTTTAACCTCTTCAGAATATGCCAGCTGACTGCCTTTTCAAAACTAAGTATAAATCTCATATTCCCTTTTTCATGTGGTCTAGTTGTTGCTTAGAGGGTATGTAAGAAGGATTTCCTCAAATACTCAATAAGTATATAAATACATCTAAAATTATGGATGCTAAATTTTGCTGACTGTTGCTTTTGCCTGCATTTTCCTTGTAATGTTGTACTCTGATACCAAAATTTACATAAGTACAGCATGACTGTGGAAGGAAGCCTTCCTTTAATTGGCTCAGGTAGTAATACAACATATACACAAAAGTACCCCTCATTTTAATTTTTCTTCAGATTTGAAGTGTCTGAATTGCCTTCCATTTAAAAGAACAACAAAGGTTTTAGAAAAACATAAATAATGAATGTAAACATTGTTCTCACATTCATTCAGTTTTACATTGTAAATCACTGTGCTGTACAAGGCAAAAGTACCTTTCAGTAGCATCTGTTTCAGGAATAAACATCACATTTGTTTAATGCTCACAATGTATGTGAACTATGTGAATATAAACATTTAATACTGCATTGGTCTTTTGCAGTACAGAACTATAACTGTAGTCTGTCATTATTTACAATAATGTTCTCAGAATGTTTTACCACTATGTAGTAAGGCTGTATTAAGCAATTAATTCAGCTCTTTTGCAGATCTCTGAAATAAATCTGTCATTGAGAACTGCTGCAAAGATCATTAGAACTCAAAGAAAAAAAAGTGACATGTGTTTCCTCTGAATTTTTTCACCATCTGTGGCTGATGAATGTTATACACTGCATGAAGTTCTATGGCTGAGCATAGCCTGGCTCTGTTTCAGCCTTGTTGTTGGCAGACAGCTGGGTTGGAGAAGGAAGACACTGTCTTTGTTGGAAGAAGGATTCAGTATGGATGATGAATGAATTATAAGATGGCAGTGTTTTTGCTGCCTCAGCTGTTTCTGAAGCTTAGCTAAAGCACAGCTGGAATATGCCAAAGGATAGACAGAGCCTTTATCTATCTTTTGCTGCACAACATTTAACAGTTCATCCTTTTAAAAGAGTTTGTGTCTCAACTTCTTAAAGAGCCATAGGAAAAGTTCAACTTTATATTTGGTTTTTTTAAGCTTAAAATATATTCCCCGATAGTACTATGTTTATATCATTTATACATTTGACTCATCCAAGAGAGGTAATGACAGCTTCAGATTTTTCTCTCTTACTGCCCTCAACATCTTAAGATTTCCAGTATGCAGTCTAACGATTCCCACATGGCTGTACTGTGTAGAATGAACAAGATCTAGAGATAAAAACTTGAAATTCTGACAGATTAATCTTTTCTTGCCATCATCCCAAGATTTACTGGCATCAGCTGCTAAGGAATACATGTTTTCTTTAATTTACAGGCAACAAAGCACAGAGAAACATCAAAGGATGTTAGTTGATCTTTTAACATATGAATACTGCTACTCACAAGCATATGCACTTCTTAGAAAACATGTATAAAAATATGCGTTTATGTTATTTAGACCCCAGTGATCTTCAGTTCCATGTCTAATACCACATATGAATAGATGAAACAGGCACTTTTGTCATATTAGTGAAATCATTATGTGAAACAGTAATTAGTACATGAGTTTTCTTTTAAGAAGAAGAACCGATCGTGTGAAACTATTTGGAAGAAGCAATCTTTATGAATTTTTGAAAAGTAATTTCAAAATAACCATAAATGCCTGCAGATTTAAGAAACACATATGGTGTTTTTCCCAATATATATTCTTTATCTTCTTTGTATTAATTTACAGTTCTTTGTCATTTTCTGTCAGTTTTTGATATTTATTTGAATTAGCTGAGGTAGCAATAGTTTTAGGATTGTGACAATGTGCTTTGGTTTCTTCTTTTCTTAGTAATTAACATGAACTGAGTAATTATCATATTTATGGAAAAGTATTGTAATTATTTCCATTCATTATCCCCTAGTTGTTTAGATTACAAAAAAACATTCAAGTTCTTGCTCTCAGTTAGTCAACTGGACTATACATTTCATTGGATATGGCTACTGACAGGACAGCCAATTAGCTTCTTCAATAATGGTGTAACCTCTTAAGCATCCTCCAGGGTCTTTCTAAAATGGTGCACTATTGTATTTATATGTTTATCCACACCCAAAACTTTTCTTGATGTGCACTGTCTTATGATAGTTGGCAAGTCTTACTTTTTTGAGATTATAGTCTTACAAGTACCCGGTTTTAGTCTACCTTTGTCAATAAAAATAACACACACTCACCTGGATGATAGTGGAACAATTATATATCCCCATTTGAGAAAGACAAGATAACTATATGTCAGTCAATTAATCTTCCCCCCAATAAACAATCTACTGCATAGATGCATCCTGAGGTGAAGTAACCAACGACATAAAATTATAATTTATCCACTTGTTAGTAGGTGGGCCTAAAACTCATAATTTTATGTGCAAGGTGGCTTATTAACAAAAAAGTTAATTCACTTTTACAAAATATGGGCATTGGATAGGCTGGTTTGCAGTGTAAGATGTACCTCTACTTCTCACATGTTTAAATGCTTCCATGAACCTGAATGCTACAAAACATTTAATTTGAAAGCATACATAGCTTCCAAACATGCCATTCTAACCTTAATATTTGATAAATGTTTTTATAATAGTTATTAGTGAGCCATCAGGGTCTCTTGGCAATGTGGTCATTTAGCCACAATACCTTTTACCAGAGTTCCATGGTGGAAAGACATTGACCAAGTACTTTTGTTCATAGGTTCATAGGTTCATAGGTTGATACTAGGCTATCTGCCCTAGGGCATTTATAAGCCTAGCCAGAGTGTGTTTGGCTTTCACCACCTTTTTAGATTAGTTGACTGTGCCTCTGTATTGTAGGTCACAGAAGGTAGCCCTTTTAAGGTTAGTTTACTGTACCTCTGTCAAGCAGGGACACAGAAGAGATCCCAGGGGTAAACTTACGATCTCCCATCCACTAGACAAAAACTTCTCTTAAAGAGGGTCAGTGAGAGGCTCACATCAAGTGAGAGATCACCCAAAGGTAGACAGAACCTGGACACTAGGAATCTTTTTGTAAGTCTTTGTTTCTTTGCTATATGCCCAACAGGACCCAGGTGTAACATTTTTATGGCTTCTCAGTTATAGATTTTCTACGTTAAATATTTTTTCTCCAAATCATTTATCATTTCTCTTTACCATAACAATGATTAATTCAAGACAATGTTCTCAGCTGAGGTTTGTTCTATCTGAGAGGAATTTTTATTTAAACAGTTATAAGATTTGATCATCGAATCAGCATTAAAATAGCTGATTCCTTTGGTATGTGATGCCCGTGCCCTGGTCCAGCAATCAAGGAGCCTCAGTCCTCACCACTAACACCAGAGAGGGCATCTCATATAAGAGGAAAGGATAATAAATGCACACAGTAAAGTACAATTTTCCTTAAGTGCACACAGAGATCACAGTCAGTCCGGGGCTGGTTGCTCCTTTGCTTCCCAGGTCCCCAATAAGACTCCCCACTGGCAGTCTAGCTAGTAAGCTAACTTCCAGTACCTCTCTGTCCCACAAGTGCTTCATGTCCCTGCCCAGGTAGCTGACACACCACACACACTTTGAGATAAGTATTTATACAACTTCACAGACACTCCTGGGAAAGGCTGACACAGATTCTCCAGCTGTTCCACTTTACCCAGAATATACGGTAGTAATCACTGCCACCACCAGCTAATACTTATTAGCTACCCAAAGGCCCTTAAAAGGGTGTCTGATTATTACTGTGCAATATTATTATCCAATTGGTAGTATAGCCCAGGGCTAAAGCTATAGGAGAGGCTTAGACAGTAAACTCTACAAATATGCAATGCACTCTAGAGCTAACGTATGTCTACACAAACCAACCACAGGTAAAAGGTTTTTAAAATATTTAATAATAAATAATTAAAACACAAGACAATACTACTACACCACAGTGCTACTCAAGAGTTCAGAGATCACACGGAAACTTAAAATAAATCAGTAGTACAGTTCTGACATAACAGAAAAACACTTAGTCTAACTTACTTCTTATTTCCTAGCTATTACTACAAGAAACATACTTCTGAAATAACTTACTTAAGACAACAGGCAAAGTGCTGATGGGTTAGATATCCAGATCAAAATGCTTACAGTCTCTCTCTGAGCAATAGTTTTTAAAATCACTAACACATTTCTTCTGGGCCCTCCCAGATTGCATCATTTTGACACTTAGGTCATCCCAGTATACACATTACATCATTTTGACACTTAGTCTGGAGTTCCCAGGCCACACTGAAACTGCATTTACATTCTTTTACACTTAGAGCAATAAAGGGCAGTCCACATGTAAATTCTGGTCATTAACTTTAGCCTTAAAACAATAGGCAGGATGCTTACTCCAGACTCATCGACTCCAAATTCTAACTTCAAAGGACATACAAAACATAATTTTAATTTCAAAGAACATTTGAAATGCTTGGCTTAGTTTTCCTTACAGCAGATGGCAATGTTGCTACAATCTTGAAGTTCACATTTTGCAGTGTTTTATTTCATTTAAGAAACAAGCCTGTATTTTATATTTATATTTACAAATGCCAGAATTATGGCTATCAACTATTCAGACTCTACAGTCTCCACTTTGCACTGCCTTTATTTTCCAGCTGCTATTGATCAGCATTCTCTTTTCATTTCCTTTAAAACTAAAATACCTAAAACATGGTAATTGTGTATATATATTCTCCACTAGAGCAGAGATATAGCAGATGACTCTTTCCTGTGGCTATCAAATAATGAGTATCTGCAGTGTTAATTATAGGGGAATTTCATACAGATTAGAAGCTTGCCCTCAGCAGCTACTGAAAGCCATTGGTACATCTCATGGCTTTGTCCTATGTATCACATCCACCACCAAGACAGTCAACATGTTGACCATAGAAAGTACCCCTGACTGGATCTCTTCTCCATTTCCCACAATATCTCTACATCAAGTACAAAGGTAAATACCTTCAACAATCATCTCTCAAATTTGGCCACTTGGTCAAGAGGTGATGTCCAAAAATTGAATTTGAGTACATCTTTACACATACTAAGACTTTCAAGATATCCACTTTGTCTTGGCTTGGTCTTTAATCAGTTAACTGGACTATCTCAATCTTACTTTGATTTAAATTTTGCTGTTGAAATCTTTATTACTATTTTCCTACCTGTTCTCAACAATACAGCTCTCCTTAGGTATAGGAAAATGAAATTATCATCTTTTTTCTGGATATCCTTTGAAACTAAAACTTATTTTTACCTAACATGAGTGCCTGCAGATACTTTATCACTATGGTTCTCAATATGGAACTCAAAAATCAACTCAAAACTATGCCTTTCTATAAGATTCTTTGGCTTATATTCCCAAACAGTTTTATTGGAAATCTATGCATTTCTCAACCTGGAAAAGACATATCAAGCTAACCCTTCCCATTATGCCTCCTTTTTTTGATACTTCAGTGCTCTTCATTCTGTCCATCAGTTCAACCTCTTCTTCTCATAGTACATCTATTTTGGGCATGATGTCTGCCATCTTGCAGCATCAGTACTCCACTTGTGCAAACCTTATTTGGATGCTGCTTAGGAAACCTACGTTATTTGTACCCTCTGTCCAGTTTTCCCATTGAGTACTCAAGCTTGCAGTAAGTGCCACTGCTTATACTCTCCTAATTCTTGACAACTAATCTATAAAGTATTCTTAAGTTTCACTTTTTTAGAAAATAGCTATACTCATTTTCCATCATTTAAATGGGTCCTCATTCACCTATAGCCATACCTCTCAGCCTCTGACATTGAAAATGGGAAGAAAGGCTCTTGAAAAGTAGGAGCATCCAGTTAAAAGTCAATATATCTCATTTGCATAAAATTTGAATACAAAATAGCACATACCACCTCCCATTTCCAGTGGATACAACTCAGAAACACATTTAAGAATTAGAAATTGACAAAAACAATAGACAAATATAAGCACGTTATTAAACAGACAGTATAAAATCTGTAGACTTTAATGGACTGTATTACAAAATTCTATCTCACAAGGTCATTTATTTTTAATTAAGATAAAGGGAGATGTAAGATATGATTACCCTTTCTTTAAACTCTTGTTGTGACTAATATGTTAGTCATGTATTGTGTTTTTTGTGTATTAGATAGCTTCAAAAATCACAGGTGATGGGGAGGTTGAAAATTGCGTGAAGGGGAAAATCAGGCCTGAAAATAGGAATGCTCTTCCAAAATATTAACATTTGAGAGGTATGCCTATACTATTTTCTATCCTGTTGCACTCCTGTTACAACTACAAAAAGAAAAAAGAAAATCCATGCAAATGTACATTTGCTCATCTCTTATAATACTAACCTAACTATAGCACCTCCTTACGTGGTTATAAGCAAGACAACGGTGCACATATGCCATCATCTACTTTATTAATCATTTTACAGGTAATGTTCATTTCAATGACTTTCATAGGCCTAATTTTATACTTAGCCAGTGTCCCTGATACAGTTAATTATAGCATTCTGACATGCCAACTTGCCAGCTGGAATCTCTGACAGCAGTTTTCCAAATGGTTCTCTAGCTTTGTCTCCACTAGATCTATGTCAGTTCCTGTATGCATACCCCAAAAATGTGTTTTAATTAGTTGCCACTTCACCATCTTCATTGTAATTATACTTACCCACTTTGGTCAAAATAAGCTCATATGCAGTTCTGTTCTGTCCCTTGTAGCCATTACATCTCATCTCCTCATCAGATTATTTTTTCCACACATAACAGGTGACTGCCAAAGTCTAGTCTGTATTGTAGTGCTACCACACCAAATGTATACTCTTTACTCCTTACATTGTATTCCTGCCTCAACTCCCTGTAACTTCAGAGTCTGTGTCATGGTAATTGTCTCCTTGAAGTGGTTAGATTGACAAAATATTGAATCCTAGAAAAGAAGTGGCAGTTAAAAATGGAAAATTAGTGGAGGATATAAAATAATACTTGATAACTATAGGAATCAATTAGAAGAGGTTAAAAAACTGGGAAATGAAAAAAGAGAGACAATATCCAAAGGGGTAATGGGAGGATATTTGTATTGCTCCCAAGTATTCAACAACATCTAGAATGTTTTGGATTTTTACATGGAATTCTTTGCATAGGCATTTTAATACTCCAAGCAGACATCACTGAATTTTTCTACAGGTAGACAACAGTTTTGGAGGTGTGATGGGAAAGGGAGACGTGCTTGGGAGTATGTTTTTTTGGGGGGGGTGTAACGAGTTGCTGGCTTTTAAAAATTCCCTACAGGGTACTTTGTCAGAAATGATAGGGGAGAAAAATATTGTAACTAAGGAAATCATTGTTTTGATTTGTGGTATAGAAATGCACTTTTCTAGAAATGGTAAGGCCCTACTAAGTTAATTGCTGTCAAAAAAAAGCTAGAAAATGGAAATTAACAACGTAACTAATTATACTAATTATAACAGAATGACTGAATGGTGTAAAGGAGATAAAAGAATTGTATATTGGATCTTTAGAACAGGATATAAACATGAACAGAATCTGAGACAACAATACATGCACAATAATGCTCAAGAGGAGGACTGTAATTTCAGGGAGGGCAGGACATGATAAATATAAGTAATGTTAAACTGAATATTAATCGTTAAGAAATAAACCATTTATGTACAATGCACAAAATGATAAACTCTATGCAATAGTTTGTTTAGTTTTTTATAACTGCACATATTCTCACATTACTGTATAATATGCAAAATGAATAAAGGTATTTGAAAAAAACAAAACAAACATGGACCCTAACTAATTCAGACTTCAAACTACACAGGAGTGTCAGGATATTTGTTCTCCAAAGCAGCAAAAATCTCAGCCCACTATATTATTCAAAACAATTTTGACAAATCATGATTGTATCTCCAATATGGAGCACTTATTTTTCCCAGTCTTCAAAATGCTTCAGCTACCTTAACTATTATCCACTCTGGATGAGCCAGTAAACAAGAGTAAGGTTTTGCTGAGTCAAGAACTCACTACTGATCTCATGTCGAGAACCCATTTCTGTACACCGCTAACTTATAATTTTTTATTTTATATTTATTGTGCTTTGTTAACTTGCCAGACTGGGCATGAAAACCCTGGTTCATTTGCAGACTGGAGAGAAAAGCTACACAGTGCAGTAACAGATATACAACAGAAGTCAATGTGGTGCAAACATGTAAAAGTATTTCATACTTATTTACAATAGATCATCATTTGCAATTCGACAAAGTACTACATTGCATAGTTGCATTACAATTTATGGAGTTAAGTAGCAGTTGGATTTAGGAAGTTGCAAATATTATAGGTAGCACAGTATGCTAAAATGGATAAGCAGGTAATATATAAGTTTACTTGATAGTCACTCCTTCACATAAAAAATAAGAGTATTTACTGTAATGGGTAGAATTCTGCATATGAGAAAGGCAGAGGTTGATCATATTCCAGACAAGACCCTATAATATTTAAGTTGAGGTTATATGTGAAAATAAATTTGAAGAGAGACTGGTCAAATAACAACAGTCTACCCAATACCCTATACATGTGAATTGGGATTATAAGTATAGATATGAAGAGAGATACAATATGTAACAGGTATCAGTAACAGCAAGCCTATGAAACAGAGAATTGCCTGGTGGTAGGTTAAGAGATTAGATTATACTAAAGCATATAGAAATGGAAGTGAAAATGAAGAGTGGTATATAGGGAGGAAGAAGAATGCAGATGAAATGAAATATTTTTAAGGAGAAATTATAATGAGAGGAAAGGAAGCTAGTCAGGTAGCTAGAGACAGGGAAAAAAAGGTTAGTGGGGTTGAAAGTGACAAGGATGAAGAATGGATCCAGTAGCATTTTATTTGTTATGAAGCAGGTTGCCAGACGTTCAGTGTTTGAGATGTGCATAGTTGCTATATGGGGGTGATCACAGGCAGATACAAGATTGTCTGAAATTCTCCTTGAAACCTTATTTAAAAGTTTGAAGAATATTAATTAGATCAAAAGGGGGAATGGATGAAATTCAAAATTTTGGAAACTTAGTTGGAGTATAGAGAATCTCTAAATGAGTTTTATGATTTAGTTATGGCAAGTAGCATTTTGTCTTGGGATCTTGGGAGTGTAGGGGTCTGTTTGGGTCATAGTGCTGAATCATATGTTTTAGGGTAAGGAGTTTACCTAGATTTTATATTAGAATGCATACAGCTGAAAACTGGGTAAGATGAAGGATATTCAGTTTAGTAGCTAAGTGCACTGCATTGCACTGGTGTGCTTGATAGATGAGATTTCTAACACATTTTGTGATTTTATTGCAATATTGTTAAAGCTTAGTTTTTTGGTGTACTTTCAATGTTTTGAACAAATATTTGAGAGAAGTATAATAGTATTGAGAGAAAGTAAGTTTTAGCCATAATTTCCCTAGATTTATCAGTGAGGAATGGTTTGGGTCTTTAGAGCAGGCCACATTTTTGATTATATTTTATGACTGCTACTTGGATGTAGAGCTCAGTTTTCATGTTATCTTTTGTGGCACCTAGCAGTTTTGTGTGTGAGAAGGTTATTCGTAGTTATGCATTTAAATATAGCTGCATGCATATGCATTTCTCAAAGATTTTAGACATGGGTGGTAGAACAGCAATTCACAGTGGGGGGCTGAACGGAGGCATCAAACTCCAGTTGCACTGCATGGAAGTTCTGATGTGGGTGACTGATAAGTAAATATGGAGAATATTGTAAGTCAAGAGCAGCTGTGATTCAGATTAGGATGTAGCACAACTGACCCAGTGTTGGCAGAAAGACAGATAATGAAGAAGAAGCTAAGGATAAAAAAGAGACCTTGGAGAAAAAAATATTGCAAGGAACCAAGAAGGCTGATTTGGGCAGCCCTGCAATGGCTCAAGGTCTCAGAAACATAGGTAGAATTTCTAGTTGTGCACTAAGGTGTTTTTTTTTAATGTCTGTTATTACACTGTGCTTAATTGTGCTTCTGAGGATTCTGAGTAGCTGGAAACTTTCCTACTTTTTTGGATTTACAATATGTTCCACATGTTATTCATCTGTCTCTTAAATTGTTTAGTTCTGTGGGATATCCAGGGAGTAGGGCTAAGTTTTACTCTTTTACTTCTTAGAGTAGAATATCCATTCGGTATACTGGGGAAGATTTTATTGCATTCAAGCTTGGCTTCATCTAGTGGTGGTCTTTTTAACATATTTACAATTCTGTAATTTAAGTGATTATTAAAATGCTTAGGCATTCAAGATATACCTGCAAAGTGTTCTGTAATGATGTTGTTTGGGAGACTAACTAGAGGTTCTTAAGTGACCATATATTTGGTCACTTAAGTTGTTCAATAATGTTCTTTTGTTAGAAATGAAACCCAGATGTGGTGACAATATGTTACCTAATGCTGATGTTCTGTTAGTTGACTATTTAATTTCTCTGGGGCACTGATGAGTTGTTTAAAGACATTCAGACTAATGCTAGCCATATTATTGGATATGATATTGTGCCAGTCTCTACAAGTGTTGGTAGATGGAGATGTCAAGATTGTGAGGAAATAAGAAAGTTACCCCTCCAGTATTTCTACTTTTAGGTCTTCTTTGAGTATACTATAACCTGGTGAAAGGTTTTCATTGTCTGTGATATCAGGTTTTAACCAGCATGAGCTATACAAATGCCAGGGCTGTGTTCAGAAATTAATGTTTGCAAGTCTGCTGGTTTGTTGGAGACACTTCTGATGTTACTGATGAATTTAAAGCCTATGTTATATGATTTTGGTGTGGTGGTACTGGAGAAATTTGTTGAAGGGCTGGAAATGAGTTAGAAGATTGTTCTGGTCCTGGGTTCACCATACTGTTGTAGTGAAACTTTTAGTTATGTACTTACCATAACTTTAGATGTATGGGATCCATCTCGCCTACATTCTGTACTGATGGGTTCGGAGCCGATCCTCGGCTCCGACTCAGCACGCTATACTATAGAACGAAGTCTCTTATTGGCTGAGCTATCCCACATCCCAGGATGCACCACCACTGCTTCCCCAGATCTTGTTTGTCCGCACACATGCACACACACGTAGACTGTTGATATAATATTGCCAGGTGTTTCAAGAGAGGAAACAGCTGAACTCGGACCGTCCGGTCTCTTCTGATCTCCTAGGCAGGGGGAAGGAGGGTGGGTTATTAGGAATGTAGGTGAGATGGATCTCATACATCTAAAGTTATGGTAAGTACATAACTAAAAGATGTAATGTGATCCTATCTCACCTACATTCTGTACTGATGGGACAGTGTCCCTAGCACCTGATTCCTGGGTGGCTCACTGGAAAACACTCCTGAGAACTGTGGAACCGAAGGAAACTTGCCCCTGAGATGCCACGTCCAATTTGTAATGAGAAATAAAGGTGTGAGGAGAAGACCATGTAGCCGCCGCACAAATGTCACTAATAGCAAGCTTGGAATGAAAGGCTGCCGAAGTAGCCATAGCCCTGGTAGAATGAGCTTTCACTGTAGCTATAAGCTCTTTGTTAGAAATGAAGTAAGTATGACTGATACAGTCTCTGATCCACTTGGCAATAGTGACTTTCATGATGGCTTTGCCCAATTTATTGTCTGAAAAGGACACAAACAACTGATCTGCTTTTCGTGCTTGGTGCGTCCTATCCAAATAGAAGCGTAATTGTCTGTGGACATCCAAGGTGTGAAAGATATACTCCGCTCTGTTTGAATTCTTCGGGAAGAAAACTGGAAGTTCCAGTGATTGTTGCAGACAAAAATTAGAACAAACCTTAGGAACAAAGGATGGGTTCGGTCTGAGGGATACTCTATCCTTGTGAAAAACCAGGTATGGTGGTTTGACACATAGGGCTTGAAGTTCTGAAACTCGCCTGGCTGATGTAATTGCAACTAATAAAGCAGTCTTCCAAGAAAGAAATTTTAAGTCACAAGTTGCTACCGGTTCAAAGGGGGAAGAGGTTAAAGCACCTAACACCACATTAAGGTCTCACGGTGGAGCGGGATGAGATATCGGGGGCCGTAGCAGCCCAGCACCTTTCATGAAGGCTTTACACAACTTGCTGCTCATCAAAGGTGGTTCTATGCTCTCGTGAAAATTGGAAATAGCCACCAATTGAACTTTGATGGTAGAGACCGAACAACCTTGGTTGAACAGAGAAGCTAAAAACTTCAGAACCTCTGACACCGAGGCTGTCATGGGGTCTAAGCCCCGGAGTTGGGCCCAAATAGCAAATCTCTTCCATTTGCTGCTATACATTTTCTTAGTAGAAGTCTTGTGGGCCGAGGACAAGATATGTATGACTTCCGGGTCCAAAGCATGGTTCCTGACTATGGTCGGAAGAGGAGGAGCCAAGCTGCTAACTTCAATGAGTGGAGGGACTGATGTAGCTGTCCCGACTGATGGGTCAAGAGATCCGGAACTTGGTCCAGGAACCATGGACCGTCCAATGCATATTTGCGAAGAAAGGGAAACCAGACTTGACGAGGCCAGTATGGGGCGACTAGAATCATTTTGCTCTCCAAGCGAATCACCTTCTGGATCACCTTGGGAAGAAGGGGAACCGGTGGAAAGGTGTATAGCAGATCGGTGGGCCAAGCTTGGACTAGGGCATCCTTGGGAATCTTCCCCGGAACTGGGGTGAGAGAGAAGAACTGTTGGCATTTCGTGTTGAGGGGGGTTGTGAAAAGGTCGCAACAAGGAGTTCCCCATCTCCTGAAAATCTGAGTTACCACTCTGTCGTTCAGAGACCACTCATGAGGGGAGAGAATAGTTCTGCTCAGTTTGTCGGCTATCACATTGGATCTCCCTGGAATGTGTGTTGCTACCAAAAAACGTTTGGTTGCAATCGCCCAATCCCATACCTTCATGGCCTCTCTGCAAAGGGGGTAGGATCTGGTCCCTCCTTGCTTGTTCAGGTACCAGACCACCGACATGTTGTCGGACTGAATGGCAATCGTGCCCTGGGGGAGGTAAATGTGTAGTGCTTGCAACGATAGAAGCACCGCCCTCATTTCCAGTATGTTGATGTGGAGGAGACTCTCGTCGGAGTGCCACTTGCCTTGGACTGACCTGCCCAGGTAATGCCCCCCTCCACCCCATCTGGGAGGCGTCCGTAGTCAATGTGGCCACTGGGGGTGGTGGAACGAAGGGTCGCCCCTGATCCATGTTGGAGGAAAGAAGCCACCAACGAAGGTCCTGTTTGCACATCTCTGTGATCAGAATGTGGTGACTGAGTGGGAGATCCTGTTAAGACCACTGGACTGACAGGAGCCACTGGAGAATCCTCATATGTAACCTTGCTAAGGGGACTAGGAGAACGGTGGCCGACATGGAACCTAACAGTTGTAGGACCATCCTCGCTGGGACTCGACGTCTGAGGAGCAAAGCTCGAACTTGAGACTGTAGTGTTTCTATCCTCTCTGCAGGAAGATAGACTCGCATTTGCTTTGAGTCTATCTCTGCTCCGATAAACCAAATGCGCTGAGATGGCAGCAACACGGACTTTGTCCAATTGAAGGTGATTCCTAGGGAGTTGCCTAGAGATATAGTGGCTGCTAGATTTTGCAAGAGTAGACGCCTGGAGGTGGCAGTTAGGAGCCAGTCGTCTAGGTATGGAAACACTTGGAATCCTAGACTTCTCAGGTGAGCAGTCACCACCGCCAAACATTTGGTGAACACCCTGGGGGCTGTGGTGAGACCAAAGGGCAGTGCACGGAACTGGAAATGACTGTCTCCCAGGCTGAAGCGCAAGTGTTTCCTGGATGCCTGATCTATCAGGATGTGATAATAGGCGTCCTTGAGATCTATGGAGCACATCCAAACACCTTTCTCCAGCAGCGGGAGAATGGATTGCAAGGTGACCATCCAGAACTTGGACTTTTTCACTGATTGATTTAGCTTGCTGAGATCCAAAATGGGCCTCAAGTCCCCGGTCTTTTTTTGTACCAAAAAGAATCTTGAGTAAGTCCCTAATCCGGTATGGCCTGCGGGAACAGGTTGGATGACTCCTTTTTGAAGCAGCTTTGATATTTCGTTGGCTGCAAGATCCCGTTGACTGGGTGTCGGGTCTGGGATTCTTTGGGATGGAGGAGGGGGTTGAGAAAAAGGGATGGTGTAACCTCCGGCGATGATTCGGAGCACCCATCGGTCCTAAGTGATACTCTCCCAGGCCTTTAGGTGCTTCAAAAAATGACCCCCGACTGGCTCCGGAGCTGCACAGTCGGGCACTCCTTCAGGGATGCTGGAAGGTTGAGGAGCCACGAAAGGACTCGCGGTCTCCAGTGTTGTGGGGGCCTCCACCGCCTCTGGGATGGTGTCTTCCTGAAAAATTTCCCCCTCCTCTGCCTCTAGAAGGGGGATCGCTCTGCTGCGAAGAGTAAGGCTTTTGAGATTTACGGAACCACATTTTCCCCCCTCTTCTAGCCTTGGGATAAGACCTGAAGGGAGTGGAAAACCGTGCCCCTACGGCAGTTAAAGTCTTACCCTCTTGTTCGCAGTGAGTCAAGGTGTCCTTTACCTTGGGTCCAAACAGAGAGGACCCATCAAAGGGAGCGTCGGCAAAGGAAGACTTAAAGGCCTCCGCAAAATGACACAGGCAGAGCCAGGCTTGTCTCCGTAGAGCAACGCCTGTTCCCACCGCTCTGCTCGCCCCCTCGGCTGCATATGAAATGAGCCTCATGGACGAGTTCGATAATGATGATAGGGTAGCCAGCTGAGAGTTAACCGTCTGGGCCAACTGCTCAGGTAAGTTACCAGAGAGGCAGTGGCGGCTGGTGACTTCAAATCACAGGGTGGCTGCAGGAGACGCTGAATGGGTGGGGTCAAAGGGAAGTTGTGTGGTCAACCATAAAGGGGAGGAGCTATGCACAAAACCACAAAAAACTAACTTTAATTAAATACGCTGCCCTGGGTGGCAAACCATCATTATGAAAGTCCAATCAAGACAAAAATAAGTGTAGAAGAATAAAAATATTTCAATGCATTGGCTGCATGACAGCTTACTTAATATCTAGATGGAAACAAAAGGTTGTGAGGCATGAAAAAATAAATTACTTTTTAAATACATTACTGGAATGCCAGTCAAAATCAAGTATAAGAAAAACCAGAAGCACTCAACTCAAACCACTTCTCCTTGCACTGCAGTCCTAATTATAATATATTCAGCTTTATTAAAGTACCAAGTAACATGCTGAAAGTAGAAATCTATGTGAAGACCCCACTTGTAAAAATGTTTCTTATCCAAAAAAGACCTGCTGCCTGACAACTTGTTTCATGGGGAAAACATGATCAAAGTAAAAAATGAAAAGCAAACAAGAAACAAGCTCAAGATACATTGCTTAAAGGATTACTGTACAGGTTATGGACCACACATGATTGGCATTCTGTTTAGTTTACGGGTAAAGTCTGTAGAGATGACTGGAAGTCTCCAACAAGTGTAATGAGCTTTTTAAAATAATGGAATCCTGTCCTTTAATTCCCAAGGCTTATACATTATCTAGTCAAGTATTCTCTGCATGGCAACAACAGAAAGGCTTTCAATGTTGGCAATTCTTTAACAGTATGCTTATTAAAGCTTACTTGCATCTTACGATGTCAGACAAGCTTACCTTATGGTCATTAAAGCATTGCTACTTAAACACAGAGCAACAGGCACTTTGAGTAATAAGCATAAATCTGAGTAATAAGCATAAATCAACAGTACAAAAATATGACAGAAACCAGACCATTCTGCAAAATCAAGGGCAGATAAAAAGCCACTGTAGTACTTATGCAGTGTGTCCTCCCCATCCAAGGTAGATACAACTACTCCTTGCCTTGCTTGGACACATCCAGAGTCACTACATGGGGAGTGGGGTGCAACAAGCATGTCACAATTTGAAATCTCTCTGGCTGACTGTGATGGCCCTGACACATTTGTCATACCTCTCAACCTCAAGAGCAAGAAATCTGGACAAAGCCATACACAGAAGTGGAACAAAGGCACAACAATAAGGACAATTTTTAAATATTGCTCTAATAAACTTAGAAAGATAATAGAATAGGTCTTGCATTAGTATGAATTTTCTGAAGGGTATAAAATCTGAAACTCAAATGTCTGTCATTTTCTAACTTCAGTCTTTAGTGATTTGTCACTAATTTGCCAAAACACACAATTTTATGAAAAATGGACCAAAATGTGATGCAAAAATATAAAATAGACACACAATACAGCTGCTACCTGTCAAAGAAGGGACACTTTAATATTAGTACTGCTACCTTGAGCAGCTGACAAAATAAAAGAATCTACATGCATTTCAAGTAATCTATAACTTTGATTATTACAGTTATTTCTTAATTGTAAACCCTCCATGTTTTCTTCCAAAATTGCTATTTTATGGAGGGATTATTAGGGGAAGAGCAACATTTTGAGCCAAAATTGGGGACAGTTGAGAGGTTGGCTATGCCTAATTCTATAAAGCAATTTATTTGCATGTACCTCTCAACCTGTTAATGCAGTAAATCTGAACAAGGCCAAATATATTGGGGGCACATATAAACAGTACTAAAAATTGCTCTTGTATAAATTGAGACAGTTGATAGAACGGCTCTTACTTTAACATGCATTTTTATGAAGGTTATGAAGTCTGAAACTTATTATTTAGTGACTTCTGGCAAATCATTTAGGAATTAAAACTACAAATTTTATGAACAACAAACCAAAAATAAGAAGCAAAAATCTATTCATTCTTTGAAAATCTGGACAGTTGGGAGGTATAGTTCAGCTGGGCCTGTCTGAGTTTGCTGCCCTTCCCCCCCTGACAAAATAATGGCTGAATGGAGCCTCTGCAGCCATTCCAATGAACCATTACTTGGCTATTTCACTCCATTTACCATAAACACTAATGTGCATACTGCTTTACTTCAATGGTGAGTTGGACTTCATTTGAAAGTTTTATTTTCTATTTTACAGCACAAACATTAAGTCATCTGTTAAATAAAGCAATGCAGTCTCACAATGAAAACTTAGCATTAAAACTTCTCTGCCCTTGAAACTCACATTCATTGAAACAGCATTGAAACCCACATTCAAAGAAAATACATTTTGCCAGTGGCAGATAAAGATTAATTTTGGGCTGTTTTCGAATCATAGGCCCCTTGCATATGAAACATACATGTGCTCTTTGATACACCATCCTCATTGTACTAAAATTATATTCCTTGTACAATACAGTACACTTGTTAGAGGGTGTTTTAAATTTGTTTTGAACATTTTTCCAGTAAGCAATGAAACAAAACATATGCACCCATAATGGCAAAACTGCCCAGTTGAGAACATTTATCATAAAAAAGTCTACTCAGACTTCCACAGTCCACCATTATTAGTAAATATACACAATTCTACAGTCCACCATTATTAGTAAATATGCACAATTCCACAGTCCACCATTATTAGTAAATATGCACAATTCTACAGTCCACCATTATCAGTAAATATGCACAATTCTACAGTGCACCTTTATCAGTAAATATGCACAATTCTACAGTCCATATTCAGTGAATTCAGTTCTTGCCATAGCTGTCAACCTTAGCACAAAAACCTGGACGAAGCCAATAATGGGGGAATACAGTCCCAAACATAGGGACAAATTTAAAATATTCATCTTATAAACTTATAAAATTGCTGAAGAACATGAAGTTTGAAATTCAAATGCCGGTCAGTTTTACTGCGGACAGAACAAAAACAATTTTCAGCAGAGACGCAGGGATTAATACTGCAGACATGTCTTTGTAAAATTGCAGGGCACCAGAGCAAATCCACACAAACACAGGGAGGAGATGCAGACTCCACACAGAAGCCACCCCAACCAAGAATCAAACCAGAAAACCTATAGCTGTGAGGCAACAATACTACTACTGCACCATCAAATCTGCAAAGAATGAAACATTCAGAAACCTGAAGTCTAAAATTCAAATGCCGGTCAATTTTACTGCGGACAGAACAAAAACAATTTTCAGCAGAGACGCAGGGATTAATACTGCAGACACGTCTTTGTAAAATGGCAGGGCACCAGAGCAAATCCACACAAACACAGGGAGGAGATGCAGACTCTACACAGAAGCCACCCCAACCAAGAATCAAACCAGAAAACCTATAGCTGTGAGGCAGCAATACTACCACTGCACCATCAAATCTGCAAGGAGTCAAACATTCAGAAACCTGAAGTCTGAAATTCAAATGCCGGTCAATTTTACTGCGGACAGAACAAAAACAATTTTCGGCAGAGACGCAGGGATTAATACTGCAGACACGTCTTTGTAAAATGACAGGGCACCAGAGCAAATCCACACAAACACAGGGAGGAGATGCAGACTCCACACAGAAGCCACCCCAACCAAGAATCAAACCAGAAAACCTATAGCTGTGAGGCAACAATACTACCACTGCACCATCAAATCTGCAAGGAATTAAACATTCAGAAACCTGAAGTCTGAAATTCAAATGCCTGTCAATTTTATTTAACATTTGTTAATCAGGACAGTCTGACTTGGAACAAAAAAACAATTTTCAGCAGAGGCCCAGGAAGAAATAATGCAGACATGTCTTTGTAACATGGGAGGACACAAAAGCAAACCCACAGAAACATAGGGAGAAGATACGGACCCCAGCCAAGAATCAAACCTGAGAACCTGCAGCTGTGAGGCAACAATGCTACTACTACACCATCAAATATCAAGCATTGCAACATTTACAAACCACAGATATTATGAGGAACAGATCAGGTCAAATATGAGGCAAAAATATGCAATTTTTTTACAAATGGTGGTGGGTAGGGAACGCAAGTCTTTAACACCTGCATACAGGGTACAGGGTTCAAGCCTGAGGTATTCCCTACCACACCACCATGAGCACCTGGGGCATTTTCACACACACACACACACACACACACCCCCCTCTCTATTCAGTTAAAAGCACCAGCTAACACACACACACACCTCTATCCAGTTAAAAGCACCAGCTAACACACACACAACTCTATCCAGTTAAAAGCACCAGCTAACACACACACACAACTCTATCCAGTTAAAAGCACCAGCTAACACACACACAACTCTATCCAGTTAAAAGCACCAGCTAACATACACACAACTCTATCCAGTTAAAAGCACCAGCTAACACACACAACTCTATCCAGTTAAAAGCACCAGCTAACATACACACAACTCTATCCAGTTAAAAGCACCAGCTAACACACACACAACTCTATCCAATTAAAAGCACCAACACATAAAGTAAAATGCACCATACACTTACCTGTCTGTTCTCCATACCATATCCTGCCCGCGCAATACTCACAAAGACCCGCGAGATCCCAGCAAAGCTCCTTCCCGACGAGATCCCAAGTAAAAGCTCCCTCCCGATGATGAGACTGTTCTGACTGCTGCTGTTGCAGTCCGGATGCGATATATCCTCCCAGCGTGTCTGTGCACTTTAAAAGTGCACAGACGTCTCCTTGTGTCCCTCTATGGGTCCTGCCGGACTGCCTTGAGCATGCGCATAGACCGATGGTAGTCGGGACTACTGCGCATGCGCGAAGTCCGCGAAATTAAAAAAAATAATTTTTTTTGTTTTCTTTTTTAAGTTTTAGTTTGAGGGGGCTGCAGTCTGGCAGCCCGATGCCACGAGCCACCCCTGCAGAGAGGGTATCTGAAAGTTCCTTGACCAGATCCCTCTGAAGTCTGGTGAAGTGCGTCAAATAATTCAGAGACCTTAAAGTAAAAATTGCTGAAGTAAGGGTGTGCTTCCCATACCGATCCATGCTCCTAGACTCTTTATTAGGAGGATGGATGGACATTGAAGCCTCTGCCACATCTTGTTGGGTAGCAGATGCCACGACCAGGGCATCTACAGCCACACCTTTGGAGAGAAAATCCTTTTCAGGGGGTGCTGAGAGAAATTTATTGGGGCGAGCTGGCACCGGTTCCACAGAATCTGGGTGTTCCCACGCCCTTCGAGAGATCAAATCCAGAAGCTCATCGAAGGGTGGAGACACCCAGGAGGTGGAGGTCTGAGCCCCGAAGGCTTTGAGGAATACCGACTCCTCAGCGGAAGGGGGTTTGGACTGCCAGTCGCCTCGTTGCTTCAGGATCTCCAAAATGTCCGCAAAGGAGACATCATCCGAGGACGACTTGGGGGACCCCTCCGCATCATCGAGGTCGGTGTCCGAGGTGAGAGACTCATCAGGGGAGTCGATGTGCTTCCTCTTGCACTGTCTCTTCCTTGGAGGTTCCTCCGAAGACGCTTCAGAGGGACCTTCAGGAAGGAGGGAACCCCCGATGGGGGTGGCCTCAGGCCCCAGGGCTCTGCTGTCTTGAGGCAGGGGGACTACAAAGGAACCAGTCTCCATGCCAAGGGAAGGTGACGGTGAGATGGTGGAGGTGGCCAAAGAAGATTTGGCCAAAGCACTCCTCATGGCCCTGAAGGCGGGACCCCCAGAGTCCTGGGAAGGTCCAACCCCCGAGGCCACAACAGTAGACGGCACTCCCGCAGCCGACGCACCGAGAGGGAGGCTCGGAACCGAAAGCATCGGTCCCGAAGCATCACCCCCGGGGCCGACAGAGGAGGTCCGTGTACCGAACTCTGACCCTAAGGGCGGGGTTGGAGTAAGGGTCGGAACCGACCCGAAAACCTCCACCGGCTCCACCAGCACCGACTCCAACGGTGCCGAGGCTGTTGGAGGAGGAACCAAGACAACAGGGTGGGCAACCAGCTCCGGAGCCGACTGGGCTGGAGCCGAAACCAACTTTTGAAAGACCGGAGACTGAAACAGCCTTTGAAGCGCCCTGTCTATGTCCGAATCTGACATTCTCGAAGACCGAGAAGAGATCGAACGAGTTCGGGTCGACTTCTCCGCCGGTTCCGAAGGACTGGGGGACCGGCTCCGAATAGTCTTGATAAATATCGGTGCCGAGGGAGACTCCACAACCATTGCAATTTCCCTCGGAGCCGAAGTGGACTTGGCCGAAGGAAGAGTCTGAGTGGGCAACTCTCATCGGCTCCGAAGACAGTGGAGCCGATGAAGGTGACCCGCCTCTCGAAGCCCTAGCCGTCGACTCCAAAGCCAGAGGAGTCAAGGCTGGAGGCATCGAGGCAGACCATTCCGCCCTTGGCTCCGAAGTCCGTGGAGCCGACGGAGAAGCCTGCCGAGATTTCTTTGTAGCCGGTTCCGACGGGCTGGTCGGAGCTGACGATTTCTTCTTCTTTGAAGGTGAAGAGGAAGAAGATAAAGCCTCCTAAAAGGAAGGGGTGATAAGCCCTTTTAAAATCAATTTATTTTTCCTCTCTTGGAGGACACGGGAGGAAAAAGCGTGACAAACGCTGCATGACTCTTGAAGATGCTTAGGGCCTAAACAATAAACGCACAAAGAGTGGTCATCCGTAATGGACATTTTGTAACTGCATTTAGAGCATTTTTTGAATCCTGATGGTCTGTGCTCTTTCGACATGTTGACACACAAATCACTACCACAGAAATATTCTTTAAAATACACTAATAAAAAATAGCTTAAAGAAATACATAAACTGAGGACAAGGCCCCTCTAACTTAAACGGGATCACTTGACCCAAATCTAGACAACTCTACCACAGAAAAGACTCACACTAAGAAGCTTTAACAACGCGCGAGGGCAAGGCCCCTCTAACTTAAATGGGATCCTTTCCCTCAAACTAAGACAATTTAACCACAAAAAGACTCAAATCTCACAGTCACACAACAACGAATAGCTGTTAAAATAGCTTTTGGGTAGATTAGGAAAAATTTCTGACAGAAATTTTCAAGTAATAAGCACTTAGCTCAGCCAAGTCCGAGACCACGTCTTTGCTGTAGAAGCGGCAAACGAGATCTGGGGAAGCAGTGGTGGTGCATCCTGGGATGTGGGATAGCTCAGCCAATAAGAGACTTCATTCTATAGTATAGCGTGCCGAGTCGGAGCCGAGGATTGGCTCCGAACCCATCAGTACAGAATGTAGGTGAGATAGGATCACATTACATCTGAGATATTCTGATAAAAAATTATCCATTTGACTGAAAAGAGTACATTCTGTCCTAGATTTCCCAGACAGATTCTTCAATATAGAAAACATTTTAGATGGTATATTATGCGTTGTAATCCCTGATCTAGTAGCACATACCAGCATGGGGAATCAACCTTTTCATGTGTGATTATTCAAATTAGAAGCAGTTCTGCTATCGCTGTTTACCAAACTTCATTTAAGCACATTGCAAGAAAGGAAAAATGGAAATCTGATTGTAGTAGTCAAGGTAGTAACCAAGCATCCATCATGCACATTAAATTAAGACACTTGGGTATGTGACTTGTATGATGCTGTTTTTTTTTCTTGTTTTAATGAAATTCTTAGCCTTTTTTTTTTTGAACAAATTATCTCCTGCATCTGCAGATTTTATGTTATGGTTTTGTATCATTTTTAAGCTGTTTCCCCGAGCTCTAGTAAAGATGAGCAATACCCAGATGAAACTGCCCAGCTAACAAATTAATGGAGAATTAATTAAAGAAGATGCAATCAGGAATATGGCTGTCTTAGATTAACTTCACTTTCATTGTTGTATCACATGCCTCGGCTAAGCTCCTTGTCCATCTGTGAACTATAATTTTCAGTGTTGTGTCATCAAGAGTGTGAAAGCATTTAGGTTAGCACCACAGAGGTTACCTCAGAGTTCATGCAGCATTACTCATTTGGAAATCATTAAGCACGAGTATCACCCCCTCAGACCAGAAGAATAAGATGTCAAACATGTATGTATTGGTTCACATTCTAAACAAAATGTATTACTGTGGCTACAAGTTGTATACCAACATGGGACAACAATTGAAAATTATCCTGTTGGGCCCCTCAGCCATCAATCAGTACACTGTACGGGCAGTGTGCTGGATGGGGCTTTAGCTATGTATCATATCTCTTCACCATATAACTGGAAGATAGCTTGCCCCTGAGTTTTTTTGAATGTGACGTGTATTAAAATTAAATTATGTCTGGAAGCAACTAGGCCATATGAGAAAGATCTCAACTGGTGTACATAGTAGTGAATGTGCTGGAAAGGATGAATGTATTGGAAAGGCATATGTCCCTTTAAGCAAGAAACCAGCTTACAGAAACCTAGCAAATCTTTAAATGTACAAGGATCAGGAGGACAAACTGTAAGGAAGTTGTGTAAGGAAGGGTCCAGTTAGCTTGTATGTCCACAACCTCAAAGTCAGCGTTCCAACTTCCATGCTGTGTATATGCTTGCACCATATTTAAGAAGTAGCTACTTGCAAGTGGTAAATAAGTTGCATTCACTATCATACTCAACATTCAAAACATACAAATATCTGCAAACTGACAACAGTCCTGATTATTTGTAAGGGCCAGTGTTAGCATTTTGGAGGCCCAGAGGAAATATTAGGTTGGGCCCCCTTGGAAACCTCCAGTATAAGTATCGCCATGTCACTGCCACCTCTCCTAAGTAACCTTTTATTTCATGCTGCTTGGTGTCCTTTGCAAAGACTGAATTGTAGCTACTACACACTTATATTAAGATGGGCCTGTGCACCACACTATATTAGCCATCTCACAGATGGACATTCATAGTTACCAGAATGTAAAGTACAACAACTCTATTTACAAGAATGGACTTAGGTGAAATTCTGCTCTAGGAACTAGCTACTGTTTCAACCCCCCCCACACACACACACATACACATATATCCCCCAGTTCTTCAATGTGTTTCCCCCCATTCCAAGCTTCCCACACCATGCACATTGCATCTTCTTCCTTTTCTTATGTTTTGTCTTACTCTTCAGCTTTTTCAAGATACATCCTTTTCATTCAGTCATAAATTCATAGCATGCCTCTTCATTCCTCACCCCTACCTCCCAAAGGAAATTCATTGTTGCTGTTGATCTTTAGTTTTCCTTTCATCCTTTCAATGCATCTTTCCAAACCAAGCCAGTACAGTAGTAACCCTTTAGGTAATAACTTAATTAAGCCATGGTCCCCAGATCCCATAGGGAAATGGATGTCTGGGAAGCATTTCAGAACATTTTTCCTAATCTTTTAATTCAATGTCAGGCCTGAATTAAAATATCAGGATTTCAAGGAAGACATAAGTTGTGCCTTAGGCTTAATGTTCAAAGTTTACAAAATAGTAGCTTACAATAAGCTAACAAGATAATTGTGAGGATACACAAATCCTGTCTGAGAATGCTGCCTGCCTCCCTAACCCTCTCCCTTCAGAAAAGACAGTCACTTCTTGTACATACCTCTAGTATTGAACTGGGATGAAAGCAGAGGAGCAGATGGCCACAGGCATGTATTTCAAGTGACTGCTGTCATAAATCCATAGCATGCCTCTTCATTCCTCAGCCCTACCTCCCAAAGGAAGAAACCTGTATAAGTGCCTAATGTGTGGTTTTAAGGAACGTGAAAAAGATAATAATTACAACAATGTATTTCACTTTACTACTAAATAGTACACTGCCCCTACACAAGTTATAGTAACCTTCTTTGTACACTTCTCAGGTCTGTGAGAACAGTAAAAGATAAAATGATGACTCGGTCACCAGTCCCAACACAACTTATAGTGATCTCCTGTACACACCTCTAAGGTTTGATTCTAATGAAAGGCCTTATGCCTACACCATTCCCAGCCCCCTAGACCTGTAGCAGCCTTTGGTACACACCTCTGAGCAGGGCTAGTTTTAGAACGGGTGCGACTGAGGGCACAGGCCACCACTAAGTCCATGTCAAGATCCATTTACACTGTCCAGGATGTGTGGGCTAACAGACTACTAGAAGCTCTAGATTCTGATTGATATGTGATGTATTTTATGCCTTACTTCTGAAATGTAATTACTTGTCAAATGCATTTATTTGCTGCTACCCAGAAGAGTTAAGTATGTGCATAGAAGAGTGATATTTCTTTACAAACACACACACATACACACACACACACACACACACACACACACACACACACACACACACACACACACACACACACACACACACTGGAAACTGGAGTAATCCCATTAAACCTGCTGCATGTTTTTGAGGTGGTGGAGTTAACCAGAGCACAAAGATACAGACACACACAGAGAGGGAGGTTATGCAGACTGCATATAGAAAGAACTCTTCCAGAGCAAAACACTGTCAAATGGCAATGCTACTCAGTGCACCACAGTGGCAATGAAAAGTTGCTTTTACACACATCATCTTTCTGCCAAACTACCAAAGATATCCACCTATCATGTGTAACATCTATGTTTGTGATGGTAAGTGAAAGAAAATATGGCCGACTTGTCAATCTAATATACACTGCAAACATATCCCCCCCCCCCCCCACACACACACACAAGTACTGGCAATGCTGGTGATGTTTATGCTACAAAGGCAAATAAATTGCAGCCAGCTTGGTACTCTTACACTGCAGGACACACACACACACACACACACACACACACGCACACACGCACATACGCACACAAACACATACACACACACACGCACGCACACGTGCACACACACACACACACACACACACACACACACACACACACACACACACACACACACAAAACATTGTACAATATTGGTACTGTCACATCAGATCAGTAACTGTTGTTTAGTAATCACCAGACAACAGCAGGGATAAGTCACTTTTATTAACCTTATTTAGGAGTAATTCATACCGGTCACTGTCCCTGATTTCACAGAATGTCCCTAATTTTGCCTTATAATTTTATTCTGTTTTATGTGTAAAATATGGCTCTGGGACCCATGTCACAGCAGGGTTGTGATAGCAAGGAAAAGAGTGTGCATTCATATAGCAGTTGCTGGATCTACTAGATAAAGCAGGACAGCAGGAAAACACACATATTATCACAGACAGAACAGGATATGAGCACTGCCTTGGTCCACATGAATGGGGCAACCGAAATAAAGAAGAAGAGGCCATTCTAGACTTCTGTTTGATAAATGGAAGAGAGACAGTCACAAGATCACATACAAGAGTCACAAGATCACATAGAAGACTAGCCAACATTCAACTCAGGTGGACTTCCTCCTAGTAGGGAAAGGGCTCTGGCATGGAATTAGTGATTGCATCCCCAGTGAGTTGACCTGTAGCATAAACCACTGGTTGCAATGGTCAAAGAAGGCTCTAAGGTCAACATAGGCCAGGTTGAAAACAAAGAATTACCAAGAAAAGGAGGAGGAAATAGGTGGAGTTGAAGAAAAATGTCAGCACTTCAAAACAGCATTTGTAAGGACACATAACAGATATGTGGCTGAGCCAGGTATAGAAATAAGGTACATAAGGAAAGCTGGTGGTGGAATGCAGAAGACTAGGAATTCCTCAAAAGAAAGGAGTGAGATATAACAGAGCGACCAGGCTAGTAATGAATACTGATTGGCTAACAAAGAAGCTAGGAAAAGAGTTGCAATAGCAAAGAGCAGGGTATATCAGAAGTTTTCTACCAACTTCTGGAAAAGGACTCAGTAGGTGGCACAAAGAAGCTTTGCCAGGTTGCAAGACAAAGACAGAAAGATAAAGAAGATCTTTATGTGTCAGGCACCCTTTATAATAGATGCCAGCAACAACCTGCTCACCAGTCAAAGGAAGATGGAAGGAGTACTTCCAGCAGCTTCTGAATGAAGAAAACCCTGCAGAAGCTGTACTGCCCCAGATACAGCCTACGATGAGAGAAGAAGAGGAGCCCATGCTAGAAGAAGTAAGAATAGCACTTAGGAAAATGAAGTCAGGGAAAGCAGCAGGCTCGGTTGAGGTCACAGCAGATATGATAAAGATGCTGGGTGAGATAGGGTATAAATGGTTCTTGAGGTTACTCATAGGAGTATGAAGATAAAGGCATATCCCAGATGACTGATGCTCTCTACATCAAGTGCAATTTCTCTTAAGAGCACACATAGACCACAGTCAGTCTGTGTCTGGTTTCTCCTTCTTTCTCCAGATCCCATATAAGACTCCCCACTGGCACAGCTATAAAGTTGAGATCTCAGCTGAGTGGCCAAGCCAAGACCTCCAGCACACTCTCTGTCCAACCAGTGCTTTTTTATTCCCTGCCAAAGTAGCTGACACACACACTTTTTGAGGTTTGATTTACACACACACACACACACACACACACACACACGCACACACACACACACACACACACACACACACACACACACACACACACACACACACACACACACACACACACACAGCTAGGAAAGGCTGGCATAGGTTTACTAGATATGTTCCCTTTTACCCAGACTATAAGGTAGCTATCACTGCCACCAGCCAGCTCCTTATCAGTTACTTTAAGACCCTTAACAAAGGGTGTGCAATCTTACTGTGTAATATTACTATTAATACAAATGGTAGTTTGACCAAGCGCAAGGCTATTAGGAGTGGCCTACACAGTGTCACCAAATAAATATTCAAGTTCTCTCATAATTTAAATATCTCTACACAGATCAGTCACGGTGAAAGTTTTAAATATATGTAATAATAAATAATAAAAGAACAAAACAATACTAAATATATATTTACAGTGACATCAGAGTTCAAAATCATAAGAAATATTTAAAACAAAATTGCAGGACAGTCTCAAACCATAAAAAAAAGTATCTAAGCTAAGCTTTGCTATATTCCTGACTATATCTAAGAGAATTATACTATTCCCTAGAAACTTACTTGATCAGAGCAAGGTAGATGTGGAGAATGGATCTTCTAGCTGATGTTGTCAGGTTAAAAACAGAATATGGAATGCTCTGTCTCTCTCTCTCAGAAACTCCCAAAATTAATATCTCAAATATTATTGCTGGGATAGCTTGCAGAATGACATAATTTCTTGTCATCTGACTCTATCCCAGGTGAAACCCCCACTGCTAGAATCATCTGGTAGTATTTAGCATCTCATCTACCTGTGAAAATACATAGACCTCAGATCTATGGCAAATGCTGGAAGTCATAACACAATAAAACATTTCCAAGTCTATACAGAAATCTTCTCAGCACAGACATTGTGTCTCCTTGCTGCCGTAATGTAATTTAATTTCAGATATTTTTTCTGACATTTACTAGACTGAGGTTAACCTCCTGTATCCCAGTTTCCACTGTTAAAATATATACATTTACACACTTACAGTACTGCGTGTACATTTCTGTTCTTTTCCAGTAGGGCACACTGTAGATCTATTTTAAACACAAGCATTTTGCAAACCCTTTTCAACACTCATGTCTATACAAACAAGTTTGATATACACATAACATACAGTTGTAATATAGTAGTAAAACAAGCATCTTACACAAATCATTTTGATATTCAACAATGACATAATTATTTACAAAATGCCAAACAGCTGTGCTGGCAGTATCTCCTTTCGTGACACAAGGACCAGAAGACTCAAGTATAAAAGGTGTTTGCTCTGACAGAGGGCTTCCCAGTGTGACTGAATATGCACCAGGGCCCATTTCTGAGCCCACTGCTGTTCATACTGGTGATGCACTACATTAGCAAGCAGGTTGGAAGGGACAGATCAACAAAGTTGCAGTATGCAGATAATGTGGCATTACAAGCAGACTCTGAGCAAGCACTTCAGCATAGAATAGGGAAATGCAATGAAAAACTGAAGGCACATGGGATGAAACTTAAGTACAGATAAGACAGTGGTAAAGGCAGCACATGATTATTTTATTTATTTATTTTATTTAACATTTGTTTACCAGGAAAGTCCAACTGGATACAAGTCCTTTTTCAGCAGAGGCCCAGGGAGAAAAGTTCCATGAGTAACAATAAATTTTCATGCGCACATTACAATAATCAAAAAATATAAAGTAAACAAAATGTAGTATACATAAGAATACACAAATCTGTTAGATTACTCTAGACCATATTGGCTTGTGCCATAAACCTCACATTCCTGTTGGGGTCAACATCGCAGTGGACCAGACTACCACTATACTTCTATGATAGAAGATCCAGGACAGGATGTTCAGTCTGGATCTTACTGCCCATCTCCTCCCAGCACACAAGCCACTTATTGACATGGGTCATCTAAGTCATGGACAGGGCTTTATCAGACTATGCCAATGAGACAGCTCAGACTTGCTATTAATTTTAGGATAACATGTTACATGAATGTAGATATATCAAAGAGTGTGTGTGTGTATCTGTGTGTTCATGCTTATGTGTAGCCCTGTGTGTGCATGTATATGTGTGCGTGTGTGTATGTGTGTGTGCGTGTATGCATGCGTGTGTGTGTGTGTGTGTGTGTGTGTGTGTGTGTGTGTGTGTGTGTGTGTGTGTGTGTGCGCATGTGTGTGCATGGGTGTGTGGGTGTGTGTATTTGTGTGTTTTTCCCACACATGTTTGTGTTTCAGCATCCAACATTTGGTTTTAGTGGTAGGAAACCCAGCTATGAATACTAAAAATATCCTTGTTGGGCAGTACAGGAGTTCTAATTTTTTATTAAAAAGGAAATACGTGATTTTCTCAACAATTATTGCAATGTTTCTTAAAAAATGAAGTATATGACTTTCCTAAGAACTATTTCAATGTTTATAAATAATAGTAAAAAATATGAGTGAATACCACCATGATCATCCAATAAACAAAACTGTAGAATTCTATGACATTTATTTAAGAAACAGTTTAAACAAGTAAAAAAGATGAGCGCTTTCGCGTACTAACAGGTACGCTTCATCAGATCTTAAAATATTTCATTTACAACGTCCTTTTATACAAAGGGTATAAATCATTCATTTCAGTAAAGTAATTAATCAATTAATCAATTACTTAAAATCACAATTACCTGAGTGCATTACACTACACTCTGAACACCAGTTAAAAGTCTACGAAAAAGCTAAGCATCAACAAGTGCTCAAGCATACTCAATGTTTATAAATGTGTAGAGCTCACTTTGCTGAATGCAGATTGGTTTCTGATCTTCGTCTTGAATGTTTTCTGCTTTGTTATGATTGTGGCCTATTTCTCATCCATTCCTGTAATGAAAGCTGAACAGTCTGTTAAGATTATTTTATTTAAATTTCCTGTTGAGTAATGCATTCACTGTATTTTTCTCTCTCTATGCCCTGGCCTTTATTAAGTATTTTTTCAAAATTCTTTAAGCACTTCTATATATTTGTCTTTTCTATCAGGGCTAATATGAATACTAAGAAATATTTTATTCCTACCATACTCTTTCCACTTGTTGTCACTTCAAAGCAGGAAAAAGTTAATCAAGATATCTCTAAATTATTAGGTGCTTTCATCAACTAAACAAATTAGATGTTCTCATATTGATACAGGTGGTATCTCTTGGTTCGTTGTTCCTTTCTTTCATTGAAACTCGTTGCATGTCTTATGAATACAAAAGTAACTTTTTCATTTGTTTTGCTATGCTCCATGTGCACCAAGCAGAGATGTTTGCAATTGCTGTGTATAAGTAGCAGCAATAAACAAGACAGAAAGTAAAGCTTTTGGCCATCATATGATGACAAACTGAAGCATTCATGCGCAGAGCACTTAACCTGCTCCTTGCATTACAGATTTCTGGGAGAGAGGAGCATTAAGTAGCACACTTTTCATTCAGACTTATTTATTCAACCATATATCTGAATAAAATATAATTAATGTATTTTTTCTTTAAATAAAAGTCATAGTCAGATACTAGTACTATGGGCAGCTGCAGTGGTGCAGTGCTTAGCGTTGCCACCTCACAGCAAGAGGTTCTCTGGTCCATTCCTTGGCTGGGGTGCCTTTTGTGCAGAGTCTGCATGTCCTCCCTGTGGTTGCGTGGGTTTCCTCTGGGTGTTCCAGTTTCCTCCCACATCCCAAAGACATACTGTACGTAGATTGGACACTCTAAATTGGCCCTAGGCATGAGTGTGTGCATGTGTGCCTTCTGTGGAAGGTTGGGTGCCAGGCTGGCAACTCAACACTGTAAAAACACCACTGCCAATCATGAGTGGACAGGTGATCCGCTGTGGCGACCCCTAACCGGGAAAAGCCAGAAGAAGAAGTCAGATACTAGTACTATAAGAAAAGACTGGCTTTTCTATGGTAACAGCAATACAGCTGCTACTACTACTAATAATAATAATAGCACTTTTATTACTACTGCTAATGCTGACTCAGCTACTGCTACTCATACCACCACCACCACTAGTGCTACTATTAGTAGAAATGCTACTGATACTGCAGCTGCTACTACTAATAATACATCCCGTAGTCCAGGGTTTGATTCTTTCAAATCTCCATTTGTTACTATGAGGCTGAAGCAGCCAATCACTAAGAAAATGCACTTGGACTGCCATCCTCCCAAAAAAGAGAGAGAATTGAAAGAAAGAGATACTTGAATATAGGGGGTTCAGCTTGTCAATAAACAAATAAACAAGAACAACAAAATTCTATTTCTTTTTGTTACACAGACAGCATTTGCTTTTAATGTGATGGCGTTTTCTGTTTTTGTCACAGAGCTATAATTTTGCCTGATAAAGAACTGTGTCCCTAAACTTGAAGCATTCTAGTGTACATTCTAAATCACCAGCAGCCGTTTGTCATGTACACAAAACAATGCTAGCTTGTACACTGTCTCCAAACAATTAATTTTGACTGATGAAAACATTTTTGCAAGAAATAATTCATCTAATATTACTTAAAAAAGATTTGCTGTGTTAATTCAGCTGTACCTTGTCTTCGTCATTTTTCACATTTAAACAAAACCTTGTCTTCCCCAAGTGAATACTGCCAAGGGCTATAGCTTGACATTCTCTGTTTAATTTTACTTTCAGTGTATTATGTAACTGCAGATTTTCATTGTATTTGATTCCTCCTGAGACTTTGGTAAATGAGAAATTCAGGACTGAAGAAAGTAGTGTGGTAGATAGCCAGAAAGCAATTAAGGCAATGTGATAATACATGACAAAATCAAGCAGCTGTTGTTAAATAAAGAACACTTTAAAAATTAAAGAACAATAAATAGTTGTATTTCATAACATGTTTTGCTATATGGGTCTCAGAGAATATACAGAACTAAAAAACATAAAAAATTGTGAGCAGATATTAAATCTAATGCAAAAAATAATCAAGCGCTGTACAATGCTTGACGCAAACCAGTATTGTTTAAAACTAATACTTAAATAATGTAGTTTAACTTAACATTTTGCAATGTCTTGCTTCATCTCACATTTTAGACCGGCATTTACTTTTCAAGTCTTAGTTATATGCTCATATATGGTAAAAACAAAATCCTTGAAAATAAATCTGCTTCTTTAATCCCCTATTCCCAGTAGCAGCTGTTTCCTATTGCAAGAAAAATGTGAAGTAATGCTTCTTAGGGGAAAAGCAACGATCACAGGAAGTTGAAAACTGAATTTTGCATTTATGTTACTTCTGGCCTCAAACAAAAATTTCTGAAACATACTTATATGCATCTGCCCATGTTAACTCCTCCCTACAAACACATGCAGAAACTCTCTCTCACATTGATATTAAAAATATTATAGTCAAATCTGCTGGGCCATTAATATAAAGAAGGGAGTTTAAACTATCTTTACCTCTTTTTACCTGCAGTTTTATCCTAAGTAAAAACAGATATTGCTGAGGTTCCCAAAATCATAAGAGAAAAACAAATTGCTTTTCACAGCTGGCTTATATAGTTACCAAAATGCGTAACAAGGGAAAAAGTAAATGCAAAAACGTTGATAAATATTTTGATTCCAATCATTCTGCTATTTCCAATACAAGCAGTAGAAAAAAGTAACTGCTTTTTAATTACTTTTGCTCAGTTTTCTACAGTTTCTCCTTCTACCTCACTAACATTTGGGATAGAAAGTAATAAAATCCAGCTTAACATCAAACAGCGGGTTTGTTTGATTCAGGTTACTAGATAAACCTGAAGTAAGTATGGTATGAGTTCTGAACTATGCTCACGGTATACAGTTAAGTGTAACTAGTAATATTCACACTATAAAGTTTAATACATCTGTATTGCAATACTGCATGTATTAAATGAATAAAAACACAATCAGTTGTATTTTATAGCTCTGTATTTAAAGAATGTAGGCATTCAATTCTTGACACATTCGTGGGTGAATTGTAACCATCACAGGGCTCTTTCCATAAGCATTTGAGATGAAATATCAAAAGATCCTTTAGAATTCGTTCAGATTCATTGGGATAAATGCCTCAGGTCCACTGCAGAAGACTAGCGTCTAAGACTAATTCATATCATTACTGCAGTTGAACCAAGTAAAATTTGAGCATGCAAAAATATAGACTTTGATGACAAATAAGAACCAGATGATCTGCAAGTTCCGCACATTCCCTGCTTACTGGATAACCTGGAGATACTTCTTAAACCAAAATGAATTTCATTTATTCTTTTTATCCTCTCATAACATTTGCCTTCTGAGATTAATTGCTAAATAATAAACATATTCTAAGTAGGACTTTCCAGTCTAGTTTAGATCACCCATCATGATGAGTTTGCAATTCCTTGTTATGTCCAATATCTTGCTAAGTGCAGCATCTATGGAGAAGATAGATGATGGCAGTTGAATATAGATTATTGCTAAATGTATCTGCCTATATCCACCAAGTTAACTTTGTACAAGTAGACAGTTAGCTTGTTAGCCGTGGCTGCCTTATTATGTTTCAGCAGTAGTAGAGTCCTCTATACAAGTAAAGATGCACCTTCTCCATGTTTATTACTTGGTCTCTTGTCAGCGAACGCTGTTCACTTGCTAAAGAACTGTACAGTAATGATGCAAGTGTCATTCATCCAGGACTTAGTGATGGCAGTAACTTCAGGGTCATACTGATCAGACCATAATTATAATTAATTGAGGCCATTTGTTCTTTCTGTTACAATTGTTCATGTAAGCCAATGATGGGTCTTAAATTTTTTTGACTGACTAGGGAATGTAACATCAGCAGGACCATGCTTTTGCTGAAAATCATCTGCAATGAGGAGTAACAAAATGATAAGTATTATGAGAAAGTTTGCTTAAAATTTACTGGTGTCTTTCACTTTGCAGGAATGCAGAGGTTTAATGGTTACGACATAGGTTTTCTTATTGAAAGAGGAGATTGGATAGATATTTTTATCTCACCAGATGCGCATTTCTACCCACAGCAGAGGAATAGGTGGAAGTAGTGGTCTCAACAGTCATCTTAAATGTTATCAAGCTCTACACTGTCATATGCTGCTAATTGTATTTTCAGGATTGTCACAACTTGGACATTTGAGGAAAGGTAATAAGTACATATCCTCCATTCTGGAGTATGAGCTCTTACTCACTAGATCCTTAGGCATTTGGTGGACATGATGGAAGAAGGACAAGACTGAGTCCCAAAACAGAGACTTGTTTCAGGGTGCCAGCTAGACCAATAAGCATGCAGTTAAATGCAGCTATTGTTATGCATGATCCTATGCTAGGGAAGCTGCTTCTGATTCATTGATTGAAAGGCAAACATAGGTGAGGATCCAGCCCTTACCACATGGACTGAAAGACAGCCATTCACTGATTCCTCAGACAAGAAGCCTTACTTTGGTCCTCCCACCTGCAATTAATTTATCTGTTTTTGGTTTTCAGTTTGTATATAATGGTAATAAACTATTAATAAAATGTCCGATATAAAAGTAATGCCATTTCATGGACATGCTATTTATGAGTTCCACTGCCCTGCAATAGTAAAACAAGGCAAGGAAGAATAGAAAAAAAAGTTTGTCTTGTTTCAGACTTATTTGTGTAGAATGCTTTCAAGTAACAATAGCTAATGTCTAGTTGAGTTTAAGTGAAAGAGGTATACAGCAACACAGACTAATTTCAGAAAATAGTCTAGTAATGAAGACTAATTTATGAGACACAGTGTATAAAGCAGTTTGGTTTCCTCTGGTAATCCTGTGTCTCAGATATCCACATTCAGAAAAAACAGCTTTTATTCACTTACGCAAATGTTAATTCCTCTTCAGAAAAAGAAAAAATACTAATAGTTTGTAATGCTTCTTCACATCTTTTTTTTCATAGCATTAATAATGTCACCATTTCCTTCAGTGTCAGACTAGTTTGCAATGAACGAACCTTTACAAGTACTAGCAGTCTGCAGAAGAGAGAACGATCCGAGCAATCACATCTTTCAGTTTCATGTATGCATCTCATGTGAGGCTGAAAACAGCAGCACCAGGATATTGAAAGTCATAGGAAACCATATCATGAGCTGGTGTAGTTCTTAAAATGTGATGGTGACAATAGCATGCCAGTTGCTATGCCTACTAATGAGCATCAATGCAGCAGAATTCTATAGTAATATTGGTATCCAGAAGCTCCATAAAGGCTACTGCTGTAATCTAGAAAGGGACAGCTCAAGTCATGAAGGCCACTGATTAATGTTCATAAAGTGCTTAAATCAAACAATTTCATCAAATGTTAGGACAGAGATGTCAGGCAATAGTCCATAAATGTTAGTGTAAAGATCTCACGTGTTAGTATTTAAATGCTAGAACAAAAATCTCAGACAGTAGCCTTTAAACATTAGCACAGAAATCTTAGTGAAAGTCCTTCAAAGATTTAATAATGGTAGTTAACAATTTCTTCACTATCAGCAAGTCCTCAAGGATTATGAGAACATGTTGCACTTTAGTAAAATCTCCATTTCTAGTGCCATCATAAATAAAGTAAGGTGTCAGTGGGGAAGCAGAAGAATTGTGATGGAGAGCATGTTTACCTGTAAGGTGCCAGTGGGGAAGCAGAAGAACTGTGATGGAGAGCATGTTTACCTGTAAGGTGTCAGTGGGGAAGCAGAAGAACTGTGATGGAGAGCATGTTTACCTATGACCTTGTTCTGAGGGTTTTAATCTTTAACCAGCTCTATTGTGAGATAAATTGCAATTTATCTTCCAGAGAGTTAAAACTCAGTATTTGCTGCTGAGGAAAGGAGAGGTATAAATGAGCATTAGTGGTAACAAAAACTTTCTAATGATCTCCAAGGGGCATCATAATAATAGCGAGTAGTGGACTCTAAGCTGAACCACATCTTACTTCACAATGCTGTGGAAAAGGACTAAGTAGATAAAGTAGTAAAGATAAACAGTCCAGGACAGTACAGCACAGATAACAGTAAGAGCAGGGACTATTAATCAGAATGCTATAATGAAAAGCATTACTGTTACTGTGTAGAGATCAAGTAAAAACAGTGTAGAATAAAAGCCTTGAACTTTTGCCATAAGGAGATGGTTATAGACTTGAATAAGGCTATTGTCAGTACTCTAGCAAGCACAAAAGCTGGAGTGCTATTTATCCACAAGTTTGTTTACTAATAAATATGACTCAAGTTATGCTTTCACTTATCTTCTGAACAGCTTTCTTAAGAGGGGATGAATTGGCAATAGAGCAGACTTTTTCATGAGATAGGGTCCAAATAGGATTTTTTGTTAACAGTAATAAATACAGCTTCCATTACAACAATCATTACATCCAGAGAAGCAGGAACAACCGTCTGATGGGTATGGTTCGAGCCCACAAGTCCTTAAGTACAGATTTAAAATTACAGCAATGAACACGTTATATTTTCAAACTTGAAGAAGCCCCTTCTAGTTTACACTAAGATGTATGAAAGTTCTGACATACTCAGCATCCATGGTAACACTGGAATCAACTGCAGAGTATCTGCAAAGTTAAGGGGGCCTTAAGAGTTCAATAGCTAACTTCAAACTGGCACATTCTAGAATGTGTTAAGGATGCTAGTTGTCCCGTTCCCCTTCAATAAACACATCATACCGAATGACATTTGACAACCTTTATTAAACTTCCATAACATAGCTTTAATTACCAAATTTATTAATTACAACTGGACATAATATAGTTGATTCTAAACACAGCATGAATGTCCTTGTAATGTTAATCAGGACAGCATATCTGCTCATCATGCCCAGTAAGCAGCGTCCATACTTTTGCTCGCTCACTTTACTTATAAACATCCTTGTAATGTTAATCAGGACAGCATACCTGCTCATCCTGCCCAGGCAAGCAGCGTCCATACCTTTGCTTGCTTACTTTACTTATGAAGCAGTGTCCAAGAACTCACTTCACATCCCATTTACTGAATTACCCATTCTTTACTTATGAAGCAGTATTCCATTTCACTTCATAAACCATTCATTGAATTCCTTTCCAAGAAAGCAGCATCCTTACCTCAGTTTGCTTACCTATTCAGCAAACTTCCTCCAGCTGCACATTTCCTTTCACCAAATCCTTGAAATAAACCTCCAGACACCAGGGGGGGACAGAAGAGGGCAAGACTGTCCCACTTCTCTGCCAACCAGCCTGACCAGGCTGTACCCTCTCCCTTCTACCAAAAATTGTTCAACCAACTACCTCCCATAAAGGGAAGAGTTAAGCCAAACATCAATCAGTGTGACCATCATCTGTAACGCACATTAGAATCCCATTATGCACCCCATGCCTTGACATACCAGCACTGAAACACACCTTAATGAAACTAAAGTAGGATTACCTGTGACCCCACTATACCACCGGAACATCCACTCCAAGAGAATACATTCCCTTTTAGTCCACTTCCTTCAAGCCACTACCATGGCTCAACCTTTCGGAATGCCAGCCTCTAGCCATACTAAATGCCCCAGAAACTATAACCCCTTGAACTCAAATCTGCACCCAGTCAAAGAAAACCCTTAGCAAGTCTCAAACCCAGGAACCCGTCAACTATAGCAGATCACCTTAGCCCACCAAACTACCCTGCTCTGGATGTGCAGTAACCCAATTACTGTAAAGAATAGTCTAACTCCAAAACTTGCAACCAAGTTTCCCTTAAACCTTCTATCTCCCGTGTAAACAATGCACCCAGTTTCTAAAATTACCCCAAAACAACCACCTACCTACCATGCTTCCTAAACCTTACCTACATAATTCACCCAAACCACAAATGAAATGATCCTTGCCGTACTCTGCAAAACCTTAACCTGGTTTGTGACATTAACACTACCTACTCAAGGGACAAATTTGTCACCCCAAACATACCACCCATTAGGAACAAATCCCGGCATCCTGTCAAACAAAAACTGGATGAATAACTATAATCACCCCAAAGTTCCAACCTCCTGAAAGCAAGGGTTGAACTCAGCTGGCTTGCTAGAGCCATAGGGCTTTAACCTAATAAGTTCCTGTGCTCCTATGAGTGTTGTGACTCTACCCCTCCTATGGGATCCCCACACTCCCCATAAACCATTCCCAACAGTTTTACCCTGGCCCCCCACTTACCTCTTCCTTACTTGCCCCACATTCCAATGCCATAAACAACTCCCACATTACTTGAACACAGTGCTCTAACATGCCTTAATGGCGCAAACAAGGGGGATTACTGGTGACCGCATTGAGCTCCACTCCATCCACCAAAGCACCCCCTAGCAACATCCATTACCTTGAAACTTTGCCTCATTCCTGCCACTGACCAGTAATCTCTTTGCACTGCCCTCTCAGTCTCGGTATACACCACTGCATTGACTGTGACTTCCACTGCAACCATCCTCCTTCACTCTGACCATTGATTGATTTACTAACTGCTGCCACTCTGCACTTCCGCCGTCTACAACCCCATTGCAATCTACAAAACAAAGAAAAGCGTAAATCCAAAATGTGACCACCTTAGCCACTATCAAGAGGCTACCTTGTACCAAAATGCATAGATTCATAGATTAAGACTGAGATAACTGCCCCTGTGAGCCATTTTAAGCCTTACCAATTAAGCCAGTCACATATTCCCCAGTAACCATTAAAATGGTATTGTATTGGTGAATAGAAGTGCATAATAACCCAAACTAATATGTTGACAGATAAGAGATTTTTAAACGACCCTAGAGCCAACAACCTAGTTGTGTCCTATGTCTGTGATTCCTGTACATTCACACCACCTGTGGGAAAACCCAGACCCTCATAATATTTGCTTTTTTTTTTTATTATAATTCTTCAGCCCTTTCAGTTCCAAACTATACCTTTCAAACTCAAGTCCATCAGGGCACTGACCATTGCTCACTCAGTGCTCCCCCATCCACGAGCTCATTCTGCACCTTCCAAGGGACCATTACATCCATTGCCACAGCCTCCATCATCTTTTGAGTTCCCTTCATTTAGGTGCCAACCACTGCCCACTCAAATACTGTACCTCTGCAATTTCAGCCAGTAACTGTTGCCCACTTGCACTCCCCCATGTGTCACCTCCTCGCTCACCACTGCTTCCATTATCTGCGAACTCACTGTATAGCGCCACAACTGGTACACCCACCACACCACCATCTACAAAGAAAAGAACAAAAGTAAATCCTCTAAAATGCAAAGAGAAGGTTCCACCTTATACCCACCTATTCCAAAATATAGCAGCAGCATTCCTCATGTTGGATCCAGCAATCAAAACCCCCATCTGAAAGAGAGAAAAATATAAATCATCTAGAATACAGAATACACATTCCAAGACATCTTCAAAGACACCCTGTCCTGACTACTTGGAAAGAATGTCCCACCACCAAACACATTTTTGACAAGGCAGCCATAACTGAAGATATGCTTCCAATAACCCTATCAAATACCTAATGTAAATTTAACCCCCCACCCGAGTATGTTACAACTAAACCCCTCACATGAAGGGGCATATCAATATCCACACCCAGGGTAACCTTGTGATTCCATACCACATCCCTTAGTGCACTGTATAGGCTATATTGTAAAACCATCTGCCTGGCTCTCATCCTTCCATCTCCAAATGAGGAACACTAGCCACCACATTGTAGAAAAAATGAACAAAATGCAGAAAATCTACAAATAGCTTACTAACAAGTTAACTAGGGAGATAACTTCACCCAGCCCTGATCTAATTCTCTTGCTGTATCACACAAAGGGACACATGGGTCACCCAGTTGATAAAGCCTATCCAGACTTCTGCAAGTTATTCGGCCTATACCACACCAGGTGATCACAGGAAAGGTAAGACAAGAAGGCAGAGAGCTGATGAATCCCATTGGTTTTAAAATGACAAAACTATGTAAATGTTTTCCGATTTGCTGGAATTCGGAGTTAGTTGTCTGGGGAAAATATGGCCAACACATGCTGTCAAGTGTCCTCATAAATTATTCAGTTGATTTTCTTCTCAAGCTAAGTAAGCTCATACAGCCCTATTTACTTAAGCCAAGTTATACCAAAATTAAACTACTGCAAATGCCAGACCTCAAAGTATAGTTGAGCACTTTCAATTTAATTGTAATACCTCCTCCAAATACAGTTTTAGCAAAGCACCTAAAACATAAAACTGTCTTTGCTTCACCCGGCCGTAACTTACCCAGCACATGCCTGAGAAAGCAACCATGCCCCAGTGCACGCAAAACTCGCTAAGGGATCAGAAAACAATGCCACCACAAATGAGCTGATTGGAAAGAACCCCCCCGCAAAATATCACACTCCCATGCAAAGACACAAGAAATGGCCCACTCCACCAAGCAAACGATCCCACCACACCAACATCACAGCCGCCAAAACTGCAACCCCAGTTCTGCTGAGCATAATATACCTCAAACTGCCCAGAATTTCACAGAATGTTCAATTTTTTTGCCTCATATTTTGGGTCTGTTACTCATAAGACTGTGCAGTTTCCTGGCAAATCATGGAGGACTGAAAACATTATATAATGACAGCCATTTGAGATGTAGACATCACATCCACCAGAAAAATGCATGCTAACACAGTCTCTTATTCTTGAAATGAATTGAATTGGAGCAGTATTTAAAATCTATACATGGTTTCTGGCCTTTGTCCCCCCCCCCCCAATTATTTTTAGCTTTCTCTAAAATTCTTGCACTACCAGCTTGACAGGTGTGCTATGCATTAATTCATTAAGCAGTCAGCACCTGTGCAGAATGCGGATGATGTTACTATAAAAGAATGGTTGCTTTGAGTTACCGATTAAAATAAGCAATTAGTGGCTGATATCTCAGCAGTTGTATTTAGTTGATATTCTTATTGATACTGTCTGATTTTAATGGCTGGTTGCACCTTTTTATAAGACATTAATGTAATAATGGTATTTCTACTCAGTTTGAGATGACAGTTTCAGTAGACATAAAACATTAAACTAAATCCCTGCCTCTTTTACTGTGCAATGCAGTGATATGTTTATGTAATTAGTTTAAAATTTTCATGTTCTGCAATCGGAATTTATGGCAATCTAGAAGAAAAATGTACAGTCTAATACATTTACCTTTGATGAGAGTTTTAATATTTTTAACATTCAGAAATAACCATCCATTACAGCATATGGAAAATAGAACTTTAGGAGGCCTTCCAGAGGAAATATTTTAGGGCACACATAGTCCACCTCGCACTAAAACCCCTGCCCCAGAATTCCCACAGAACCCCCCCCCAATGCTGGTGTCGAGATCCGTCATCACTCCAGGCTGCATTCTCAGAAACAAAGTACTCCACAATCTGAAAAGGAATCACCCCTGATAAGTTACTAACTCTCCTTTTCTTTCTTTTTTTTTTAATTTTTATTTATTTATTTATTTTTTTTATGATATGTTCCTGCCACAAGCAAACGGTGTGTGTCTTGCAACCCACCAGCAACTCTAGGAATGGGAAGGCTGGAACAGTGTTATCCAGTCAAACTGCCCTACTCTCTCTCCCCTCCACTACTGAAATCAAGTCCCGAGTCTCCTCATAACTTGCTGGAAACAAAATTTTAATGAAAGGGAACTTAATGTGGGGGGAGGGGGGAGGGGGGAGATAGCAGCCTATGTAGTGACAGATCTTTAGCGTGGTGCTTAAAACACTGTAACTGTCTAACAATCCACATTGAGGGACCATACCACACTGAAGCAACATCCCCACTACTGTAAGCTACGTGCCAAAACAAAACACTGCTCTGACAGGACTGCCAACTGTGTCACGAGCATCCGCGCCCACCGGTGTTGCAACGCTAACACTTTTACCCATGACTATTGCATCAGTGTGTGGAGACAGAGTAGCAACCACAAAAGGCAATCACCAGTAAAAAGCTGTCAATCCTAGGACAGACGAAAACTAGCCCAAACAGCAGGGCGCTTCAGCCCAACCATGAAGAAATGGCCGGTCACCAACCAACGATCCAGTCAATCACCATCCAAGAACCCCACAAAACAACCATCCACTAGGTGAAAACCACAAAGCCATCAATGATCCCAACGCAACCCACGCCCCTACACCCAAATTCAAAAATCCCCTAACAATTTTTTTTTTTTAATTTAAGTTCACAATTTATAATAATGCACACCCTATATACAAGGTCACCTATCACCTACCAGTACACCAAGGCTTACCTTTTCTCCTGACATGCCTAGAGGTCGTCTGGGCATCCTTGCCTTAGCAAGTTTATGCCATAATGTGATTCCTTACCCAGCTACACTTGTCTAACTCCCTTATGTCCCTCCCCACCCTTATCTCACTTCCTCCCAATCATCCCTCCCTCCATTTAACCCATTCACCTCCCCAACCCACTTAACTCCCATTAATATATCAGTCTACCTCCACTTGAAGATGTCCCAGGACAACTTGGTTTGTTGCCAAACCTCATTTATATTTTGCAGATTTGCATTATACTGATGTTGATCCTTGCTAATGTTATAAATGCAACTTGATATTTGTATGGAAAAGAAGATATATGGAGAATAAATTGTCTTGAAAGTACCACCACATTAAAATAGTCTGTGACTTCACCTGGCATGGATAGGTAAAAAGGCTGTCACTTATAAAGTAAGAACGTCATGCTAAAAGATTATATAATATACAATCCTACTGTGCTGGATTGCAAAATACGAATGCCTCTGTTGTACTTTCCTGTTTACTGCTAATAGCTCTCAGCATATAATGCCTAAATATATTTCCTCTGCACCTCCTACAGACTGTACCTTCAAATGTATGCTGTTTCATAAGAATTATTTGACCACATCATAAAATGTGTGAGTTACAGATATTTGTTCCGAACAGTACAGACATACAGTCAATAAGCGCTCATGTTAATGCTGCAAGTGAACCGTTATCTCTCCCCCTGATGCATACCAGTCTGCTCCTCAATGGTAAACAGTAACCGACCCTTAAATAAACAGGTCCTAGTTATTGCAGACTTTGTTTTATGGGGGTTGAGAAATATGGAACCACACATAGACAGATACAACATCACAGTCATTTAGTTTAGGAGACGTAGAATGGCAGATATACATACCTCTCAAATGTAAAGATTTTTGCAGAATGTCCAGATTTTTGCCTCATATTTTTGGTCCATTTCTCATAACATTGTGGTTTTCTAGCAAAATCATTGGCAAATCATTGAGAGTTGAAGTCAGAAAATAATGATAGACATTTGAGTTTCAGAACATTTATGCTAACACAAAACCTGTTATTCTATCAGTTTTCTAAGTTTATAAGAGCAATATTTAAAAAATGTCCCTATTGTTGGGCCTTTGTCCCCCATTAATGATGGCTTTGTCCAGAATTCTTACTCTAACAGGTTGAGAGGTATGCAGATATACAATCTACTTGATGAAAGTTGTGCTCACAGGAAGTTAAATATAGTAAGTTGCTATTACTGCTGGAAATAATTATCTGGAAAGTGAAAGACAGAGCTTACTATATCTAATATAGTACATATACTAGATTTTAGCATTTAAAAATAATTGGATGTTATCTGTTTAGATTTGGTATCTTCTCTGTAACTCACTAAATATAAATTAAGATAGCCTAGTAGTTTGGCAGTTAAAAATATTTTGGGGAAAGATAATTTCTTTTGGAGGTACCTGAAAATAAGCTACTTGGCTGATTGATTGCCAAATTTACAAAGTCATTTCTAGGCTCATCTTTGATTTGTGTTTATTGCACATAAGGAATGAAAAATGTAGACTTCCACAACTTGTTAATCAAAGAAAATGCAGCCATTGCTAATGACAGGTACCATGGCTAGGCTCAAACTGCCACCATTATAAGAGGGTACAATGGATTCAACAATTATAAACAAGATAAAACTGGTGGTGGGGTATCTGCATATGGGAAATCAAATGTATAGGTCTAGTTTACTTTGTGTAAGCTCTAAGGCCAAACTAATGTGGGTAAATATAATAACTGGAGATAACACTGCACTACTAGCTGTCTTTCATGGAATTCAGAATTTGGACATCCCAAAAAACAGACTTCTATAGTGAATTTATATTCTACATGAGGAAAACATGTACTTCAGCTGGAGACCTAAATGTTCTCAGTGTCTATTTGGAGTCTTTTAATTTAAGACAGTTCTGGGGCAAACAGCTGCTATATGTGCTACAAGAAAATGGATATCCCAGGTGGGCAGCATTGACACTAGCACACCTAATCAACTGGATGTCATTCACGTAGCATCAGAGTTCATAGGTTCATAGGTGTATACTAGGCTACAACCACAAGGGCCGTTTTAAACATAGCCATGCATCCCAAATCTCTTACTAGTTCTGGTACCCTTGACAAGTGTAAGCAGGAGCTTGGCAGATGAAAAATGTACAAGCAGAGGTATCTGAGATGAACCATTTACAGGCTGCCTGTGTTCATTAGAGACATAGGTGCTAATCCAGGGATGAATTTCCTGTTCCCCCATCCAATTGCCTAAGTTTCACTTGAATTGAGTTACAAAGGAACTCTGCTTCACATGGATGGGGAGCTGTTCCAGAGACTAGGTAGTCTCTGGGCTACATATCTGTCTCTCCAACAGGTTCTATTTATATCACAAGCAACATTTAAGTCTTTAGACTGGGTAATTATGGTGCTGTTTGTTTTGTGGACATGCAGGAGGTCCATCAGGGTGGGTCTGACAATGCCGTATATGCCAGTAGAGCTCCCTTCAACAACCTGTAGGAAATGTAACATAAGAATAGGGCTTTGATATGGTCTGCATAAGAAGTGTTACTTACACCCTGTATTCTTTTAGTTAGGAACCTCTGTGAGCATTCCAGTTGTTGGATGTGCCTAGTTAGGTACATACCAAAGGGGACATTGTACTCAATGTTAGGTCTTATGATTGCTGAATTTAGTGGAACAATGAACTCCCACTCCCCCTGGACCTAGATGCCATATCTTTGTTTATAAGTTGCACGACATAGGATGATTTCCTCACTACTGAAGGCAGGTGATGGTCAAAGGCTAGATCACTGTCTATGTGTGTCCGCGAGTCCCTGACTACAAGATCAACTCTTAGGGGTGTGTTGTCAATATGATAGTTACCAGGGGTGGATGACTTCCTGAAGGATACTATTATGCATTTCTTGGCATTTAGTTTTACTCCATGGCTCTGACACCAGTTATTTGTCTGTGTCAGCACTTCCTGGAAAACATTTGTGTTGGTGGGGGATTCTTTGACTGTTCCTAATTTGCAGTCATCTGCAAATTTAGTTAACTAGAGGCCATTGACATTGGCCTTAATTTCAGAGAATAAATGGCAAGAAGGAGTGTTGCCAGGAGTAATCCCTGAGGGACTCTGCTTGCAATTGGACTCTTTGTAGAGGTGGACTACCATTTCTAACTTCCTGAGTCCTGTCTGTGAGTCAATTGGCTATCCACTGGGTGACATAAGGGTATATACTTAACCTCCTGAGTTTGTCAACAATGTTAGAGAGGAGTATTGTGTCAAACACCTTATTCAGGTCTAGGTAGGCAGTGTGAACTGCTTTGCCCTTATCCATTGCTTTAGTGACCTTCTCAAAGAAGTCCACAGGATGAATAGAAATGATCTGCCCTTGATGAAACCAAACGGAGTTGGGTACAGTGTCTGGAGACTTACTATGCCATTTTTGATCATTTCCATAATAATTATTCCCATGGTTTTGCATATTAGACTAGTGAGTCTTATGGGTCTGTTCTTGGATCTGTAGATGGCCCATCTTTGTGCAGAGGGATGACTATTGCTGTTCTCCATTTGCGAGGCACAAAGCCTGTTTGGAGGCTACAGATGAATATCAATTCCATATTGCCTAAACGATCATATTTCATGCTATTTAGAAGATATCCTGGGATACTGTCTGGGCCCACTGCTGCAGTGTTCTTGAGACAGCATTTAGGATCTGTTCCCTAGTGATAGTAGAGTGAGTTATATTTGGTGGTATTTCCTGAGTAGTGGTAGAGGGGGTGGGATGGATAAAGTTGGAGCTGCATTTGTGTTAGACTCACATTTAAGGGCTCGGTATTCATTAAGCACCTCTGAACACTTATGTGTGCAATTAAGTATTAAAGAGAATGGACAAAGCAGAGAGGTACATCAATGAGGGAGAGGAGTGAAGGGACATTGCATGCTTGCCTCGCCTGCGGGGAAGTGGGGATGTTTACATGCACTTGGAGGCACATAGGGTGGTGTGATCTCTCTTGTGCTCATGCAGTGAAAGGATGGTCAAGTCTACTTGAAGTTAACAACCCTTGCGGAAGTAAAGATACATCCTCCACCATCAGCCCCTTATGTGTCCCTCACTGGTGTCTTGCTGACTGTACACAGTGTTAGAGCTGTGGAGAAAACTAAAAATGATTGACTAACCCAGATATCTGCCTGGATGATAACTTTTCCTGGTTGGAAAGTGCCTGGTAAAGGGAATGAAAACATGATAGACTGAAATGGGTCCTAACAGTTGGCTGACAGCAAGGGCAAATGTGAAAAAAAAAGAAGGAAGGCGGGAAGGAAAAACGAAAGAAAGAAAACTGAAATCACAACTAGAATTTTAATAATAGTATGGCAAAATTTTCAGAGATGATGTTTTCGTTCCTACTAGAATGCAGGCTACTAAACAGTCTTTCCAGAGGGACTGAACCTGTTACATGCTACTTTGAAACAGTGAAACTTTAATATCTTATTTGCCAAAAAGTTGAAGCAAGATAGTTGCTGAGAATATATGCAATACTTGTAAATTGTGTTATTATTTCTCTGGTACTATGTCAGCCAACCAGCAATGATAACAGGAATATTTCTCCCACTGAATTTTATAGATTTAAACATAAATTATTTGAAAGGTGTCATACATCATTATGACATATAGAAGTTGCAAGAATTAAGCTAAAGTAAGGATTGCTTGCTTAGAATTTAATATACAAACACGAATCAAAAGAGAAAATGATTTTACTTTTTAATGCATATTAAAATACAACAAACATCTATTAATTAAATATGTTCCTGAAAAGAATAAATGCACTTTTTCATTTAGTGGCTATTAGAAAATGCATTCACTTTCAACATTCCTTTTCACTATTTCCAAAAATCATACTTAGACCTCTAGAGAAAAAGAAATATATTTTTGCAGGCATAAATTAATGTCAATTTGGAAACAAAACCCTGACAAGGCAATTTGAAATATTAGCAGGAAATAGTGCTATTTTTTCCAAAGTTAACATTTCATTTTATGACACTTTTCACTGCACATTCTTGAAATGTTATGAAAATGTTGGCACTGCACTTTATTTGTGGTATACAGAATTTAAAAAAAAATTGAGTTATACAACTGAAACAAAACAAACGTTTTAGACTTCTTGCTTTTTACGCAAACATTAAATATCATTGCCTCACTGATAACCATGTACTAAAAAGTATGCAAGCTTTCTACTGCCTGACAATGAAATACATTTATTTAGCATTGCTGTCACCAAATTAGAACAGTGTTACTTTATTTAGCTGCGATGAAGGCTTATTCAGTGCATGGATAATTAAACGTACTGAAGCATAGCTTAACTTTTTAATTAAGTGATAGGATTTTATAATTTAGATTATAAATATTAATAAATGATTTCTATAGGTGACTCACCATTTAATCAACATTGAGGACAGTTACTACCAATCATCTGTTTAAAGTGTTACTATAATTAAAAGAGTTAGAATGATATTGTAGCACATAAATACTGTGTATATAACTGTAGAATGGTATATATATATATATATATATATATATATATATATATATATATATATATATATATATATTTTTTTTTTTTTTTTCAAAATGGTTCTGCTGTCCACTATTGTAAAATACATACTGCTTAGAAATGAAATAAGGCTGGAAGCATGAAGTGAACAGAAAGTTTCTTTGGAGTTGGGCAGATGGTTGTAAAATGATTTGGAAGGATGACTTTTTCCTGAATGTTTAGCAGGGCTGAGCAGTTCCTAAATATGATGACACGCTGAGGAGGATAGATACAACACAGAAAGAATCCTTCATTGATAGAACAGCTTCCAGTGTAAAGTGTTGTTCTGTAAAGGCAACATATTTAAAGACCGACATCTTTAATGAGAGTAATGTCAGTGAACCAGTAACCTGCCAGTGTAAGAGGAGCGTTGTGCCAGTGAACAATGTTAGATATGACCTTCTTTTCAAAACCATTCAAAACCATGCAATCTTAGTGTTACTTCAGTTGTGATAGGTGACAAATGGGAACTCATTTTAGAAATATGTTTTTACATTACTTGGCATTTAAGTATTTAATGCCAAATACACACTGTTTATTCTGTGACAAATATAACAAAGATGCAATGGATTTTGTTACATCTTAGGTTCTTCTTTTTCTGTTTTATGTTAATGATGCACTTCTGTCTATCTATCCATCCATCTGTCTGCTTGTCTCTTACTGGGTAGACAATGTAGATAGAAAAATATGTTTTTTTTTCATTGCATCCTTAGAAAATGTAGGACTATGAAAGTGGTTTCTGTAGGAAATGTTTAAAAAGACAACATGGTTTCTAAGAAATTACAGATGAAAATACAGATTTATAAGCAAGACATACAAATCAAATAAGTGACAAAGGATCTTTTACAGTTTTTGTCTCAAGGCAATACTGACAGAACGTATGAGATACAAGGCAAAAATGTAGTTTCAAAATCAAGGCATAAAACAATGAGCAGATAATCAGCTTAATTGTACATTTCTGGGGTATAGGTTAAGCTGCCTGGCCAATAAATGTCTTCAAAATGTTGCTCCATAACTAAATCTATCAATGCATTTTTGCAAATCATTTAGTACTATATTGACACCATGGCAATTTAAAATACTGCATTAATTGTTTGCTAGATCTTTTTAAGAGAATGTCTTTCTGGTTGCAAATTATACTACTAGACTTGAAAGAAAAAGACTATACTGTTTTACAAGATGTCTTCCACTTGTTAAAGCTGTGTCTGAATGTAACAGATTCTTTTTAAATATTCAAAGTGAATGTACACCAATCAGAATAAACTGTGAGTCAAATCCACCCCTCTTTGTCTGCCTATCTAGAAGCACCAAACAACTCATGGAACTTAGGCTCAAAGCTTTGAAGCTTGGTCCACAAATAGTACCCAGAAAAAAACTTCATCACCTCAGGTCACTTTGAAATTGTGCCAAATCCCAGTATATGGTTAGACAAAGTAGATCTATATCTAGTACATCTATATTTGGGTGTCTGTCACCCTATAGAAAAGTCACAGTGCCAACACCCACAAGATCAATGTCAAAATGGTGAATTAACAAATATCACCTTGTCTACGCATGCTGTGTGGGATTATCCTAGAGTCGACTAAACCAATGGCAAGAGTTTTTGCAATGGGATAATTTTCCCTGTACCTCCCACAAAGATGTAGGACACCCTTCCCTATATATATATAACAAGTGTGTGTGTGTGTGTGTGTGTGTGTGTGTGTGTGTGTGTGTGTGTGTGTGTGACAATATGATAATAGGAGGTACTGCCAGCCATGGCAGGAGAAGTAAGTAGTGGATGGATGACTTGTGCCAATACAGTTATATGTCATTTGTATATCAAACTGATTTGTACAGATGCTTGTGTTGAAAATGTATTTGTAAGGTTTGACTGTGTTGAAATCTATCAACAGTGCACCCTGCTGGAATGAAAAGCAAGGTACATGTATCATTGTAACTCAATTTAATGTATATGTTTTAATAGAGAATATTGGGACAGCAGAGGTCATACCTCTCAACTGTACAGATTTTCAAAGAATGTCCAGATTTTTGCCCCATATTTTCGGTCCATTATTCAAAAAATGTGTTTTTCTAGCAAATCTTTGGCAAATCTTTGAAGATATTACTCAGAAAATAAAAACAGACATTTGAGTTTCACACTTCATATACTTCAGAAAAATCCATGCTAATGCAAAACCTCTTATTCTATCTACTTTCTAAGCTTACAAGTGCAATATTTAAAATTTTCCCTTTTTTTGGGCCATTGACCCCTATTTGTTGTGACTTTGTTCAGATTCTTTTCTCTATGAGAGTGAGAGGTATGGCAGAAGTTAACCAGCTAGCTTACTTTAGGAAATATAAGGGACATGTAAATAAGCTGTTAAACCATTAAAACGGTACCCCACAGTGCTGAACAGAACTTAAGACAGTGGGTCTGGATGAAGCCTTTGTTCATTAGCTCAGTAAAAAGAGGGAAAATCCTAGGCACTGCCATAAACATTTAGATGTGTATTGCAGCTGTCTAAGCTAATTTCCTGTCTCAGCTTCAAAGGGGGATACTGGGAGAACCTAGAGTCAGGTAACCAGATGAGTTCATTCTGCAAGCCATCTTGGATATTGTATTTTACAGGAAGTAATCTCTGAGTATTGAGTATTCTGTTTTAGGGTTGCCACATCTCCTTGTGGCTAAAACTGGATCAAGGCCACACCCCTTGCATTGACCATAACCCCGTCCATTTAAGCTGCCTGCAGTCCACGGTCCACCCGTTTTGTGATGTCTTCATGACATTAGCTGATAAGGAACACCCTCTTTTTTCCATTCCTGATGCCTGCTCTCTGCTGATTTACCATGCTTTTCTGTAAAAAAAGCATAGCAAATCCACCAATTTAACAAACTACAATATTCTGTTTCTTTTTTAGAAACAAAACACCGGAGTTTGTATAATGTTTTCTGTACTACCAGACAATCAGTTTGATTTCCGGTTAGTCCAGAAAAAAAAACAGAGAGGTGGTAGCTCTATTCTGTTTTGGGAACCAGACTGTTCATGTATTTCATCAGGCCTTGCTCTATCAAGTAAGTTATTAGGGAATAGTAATTCTCCTAGATTCAGTCAGTAATATAGTGTAGCTTAGCTTAGAGATTGTTTTTCTTTATTTGTTTTTTATTTTGAGTCTGTCCATCAATGTTATTTTCAATATTTCTGGTGATTTGAACTCTGTGGTTTACTGTCAATATATATTTAGCATTTTCTTGTTCTTTTATTATTTATTACTAAATATATTTGAACTTTTCATTATGGCTGGTCCTTTTTAGAAAATATTTAAGCTTTGAGAGTATTTGCACATATTTGTTTAGTGATAACTCTGGCCACTCATGAAAGCCTTGCTGTTTGGTCAACATTACCATTTGTATTAATATTAACTTCAATCAGCATAACTGAGTACCTTTTTAAGAGCCTTATAGTAACTGACTGGTGGCAGTGAATCTGTCTTATAAGTTGGTAGAGTGGGTAATATGTACCAACCTTTCCCAGGTGTGTGTGCGTGTGTGTGTGTGTTTTGTGTGTGTGTGTGTGTGTGTGTGTGTGCGTGCGTGTGCATGTGTGTGTGTGTGTGTGTCCAACCTTTCCCATGTGTGTGTGTGTGTGTGTGTGTGTGTGTGCACTGTGTGTGTGTGTGTGTGTGTGTGTGTGTGTGTGTGTGTGTGTGTGTGTGTGTGTGTGAAAATTAAATCTCAAAGAATGTGTGTGTCAGCTACTTGATGCAGGGGCACAAAGCACTGGTTTCACAGTGCCAGTGAGGAGACTTATTGGAGACCTGGGGAGAGACAGATAGAGACACACAGATCCCAGGCTGAGCATGTGTCCTGCATGCTCTTAAGGGAAATTGTGCTTAATGCAGAGAGGTCTGCATCTGGAAAAACTGAGTGTATCCATTTGTATTCCAAGTACATGACCCTCTCCATTGTCAGTGGGGAGGATTCAGGCTCCTTGATTACTGGCGATGCTACAATATATATATATAAATACATATATATATATATATATATATATATATATATATATATATATATATATATATATATATACTTATTTAAATGTCCAGAACAAAAACTGTAACAACCCCATATCCTTCTAAGTCCTTCTGGTCTTTACCCCATACATTCAACCCAAACTCCCATCCCCTACCAATCTCAATGCCACTGGAACAACACCAATCAATTCAGTTTGCACTTTATCCATTAATTTTCTTTTGAAATACCTCTATCTGCCATACAAACCTCCTCCCATCTCACCAGACACCCTCAATTTCTTTTCACTAGAGCTCATATCAATCACAACCATAAAAAAAACTTTCTCAGAATAAATCACAGTACCCTGCTCCAGACAATGTATCCCCTGAATATATCAGACATGCCTCAGAAGCAACAAACATATCCAGTTTCTATATTAATAAATAGTTTTATCAGAGGATCCTAGATTCCTCTGGTCTGGAAAAAAATCCTACATTCTCCTCCTTCATAAAGGTGGAACCTACACCAAACTTACTAAATATCACACCAATTATGTCCTTATCCAAAGTACTTGAAAATTGTATACAGGCCTGACTTTTCTCTCATAAAAGTTCATAGGTTCACAGGTAGGTACTAGGCTATCTGCCCAAGGGCATTTATAAGCCTAGCCAGAGTGTGTCGGCTTTTGCCACCCCATTGATTAATTAACAGAGCCTCTGTCAAGCAGAGCCAATGAAGTGATCCCAGAGATGTACTTTCTGTCACCCATCCACTCGTCAAGGCTTCTCTTGAAGAGTGTTAGTGAGGGGCTCTGCCTAATGTAGTTAGGAATTTTGTTTCAAAGCATGGGGAGTCTCTGTGACAGGAATCTATCCCTCCAGCATGTTCTATTTATTGTTGTGGTGAGGTTTAGCTCACTAGAGAGTGTGGCTCACAGTGACTTGGATTTCTTTAGGTGGAGCATGTCCATCAATTCTGAGTTGGACATGGCTTTGTAAGTCAGGCAGAGATCACCTCTGAGTAAGCGATATGCCACTGAGTACAGCCAGAGTTTTTTCAGTCGGGCTGCATAGGACATGGTGAGGTGCTTTTGTGGTCTTTCAAGCTGTTGGAAGTGTCTTGTAAGGTACATCCCAAATGGGGCATTGTACTCTATGATGGGTGTGATGAGTGACGAGTAGAGGGGCACTATAACCTCTTTATTTCTAGATGTGAACCCCTTAGTAATTAGATGGGCCACATAGAAGGATTTCCTAACTACTTTGGCAATATGACTGTCAAAGGAGAAATTACTATCTACTTGGGTCCCCAGATCTCTTATTACCTCTTCTGTATTAAGGGGGCTGCCGCCTATGTGGTAATTTGTGGGTGTTTTGTTTTTCCCAAATGGGATGACTATGCATTTTTTGGCATTTAGCTTGAGGCCATGACTTTGACACCAGGTGTCTGTCTCAGTACGGCCTTTTTGGAGGATGTCCATTCAGCCGGAGAGTCAATTATGGCTCCCAGTTTGCAGTCATCAGTGAACTTGGTTAGCCATAGTCCTCCTGTGTTTGCCTGTACTTCTGAGAAATATATGCCGAACAGTAGGTGTCTCAGAACTGAGCCTTGTGGGACAGCACTTGTGACTGGTTTAGAGTCAGACCTGGAGCCCGCTATTCTTACCATGTGAGGTCTGTCTGTAAGCCAGTTGGCAACCCATCTTGTGATGTAGGGGGTTTATGTTCAGGCTGGTAAGTTTTTCTATAATACCCGAGTGAGGAATGGTGTTGAACGCCTTGGCGAGATCAAGGTAGGCTGTATGAACCACCTTTCCCTTGTCTATGGCCTTGGTAACTGTCTCGAAGAAGTCAACCAGGTTTAGTAGGCATGATCTGCCCTTAACAAAGTCGAACTGGGTCAGGTCATGTGCTTGGCAGTTCCCAATGTCTTTGTTAATGAGTTCCATGATGATGCACTCCATAGCCTTCCAGACCAGGCTAGTCAGGCTTATGGGGCGATAATTACCAGGGTCCGTTGTGGCTCCTACTTTGTGTAGCGGAATAACCATTGCTGTGCACCATTCTATGGGCACATAGCCTGTGGACAGGCAGAGGTTGAAGAGTGTGTTTAGGTGGAGGGTTAGTTCATTCTGTAGTTCGTGCAAGACGCAGCCAGCGACACCATCTGGCCCCATTAATGCTGTGTTTTTGTCTTTTGAAAGGGCTGTTTTCACCTGTGCTTCTGTGATTTCTGGGACACTACACTTTTCCGGTATTATTGTGGGCCCTTTTGAAGGTGAGAGGGAGGTGAAGTTTGCACCGAATCTATCTGCCAGCATGTTGGCAATATCTGTAGGTTCAGAGCATATCTGCGAGTTGCCACTTAGATTTTTGACATAGCTAGAGAAGGCTTTGTGGTTATCTTTCGAGTCCTTGGCTATTTTTTTTCGAAGTTAGCCTTGGATGATTTTATGAGGGACCTTAGTTTCTTACTGATACTGATCAGGGATGTCTTTCCTTCTTGGGATTTGCTTTTTTTCTGAACTAGTTTCCTCCTTTTGTTGTATAACCTGTTTGTAGCAGGGGTACAGCAGACTGGTTTCCTTCTCTTAGGGAAGTGAGTCTTGGTTTTGCTAGGGATGGCATGATCCATGCATCCTTGTAGGTGCTCATAGAGTGCAATTGTAAAGGATTCTGCATCTTGGGCCATGTTATCCTTTAGCGTGGGGGTTTGAAACTTACCACCTCTGACTTACGTAAGGTGAAGTTTGCTTTAGAAAAGTTTTTCACTGTGGTTTCCTTGGGGCTGTGAAACTTGCCACCTCTGACTTAAGTAAGATGAAGTTTGCTTTAGAAAAGTTTTTCACTGTGGTTTCCTTGGTTGGGGGTGGTGGTGGGGTGTGGGCATCCAGGGTGAGCACCTGTCGCCCATGTTGGTGATGACCAGGTCCAATATGTTGTGGCCTCTGGTAGGGGAGTTTACCAGCTGATCCAGGGCATTTGAGTTGATAAATTCCAGGAAGCGCTAAGCCTGGGAGTTTGTACTCAAGTAGTTTTCCCAGTTAATGGTAGGGTAATTGAAATCTCCCAAGATCAGAGTGTTCAGCAGGACCTTCATGTTTTCCAGTGTCTCCAGAAAGGCGGAGTGGTGCTCCTGGGTCATTGAGGGTGATCTGTAGCAGGCCACAATTTGCATTGCAGATTTGCCCGATGTTAGTTGCACATAGATGATCTCAGAGGTATCATGCTGCACCACTAACCTGGAGGTGTGGGTATCCTTGAAGAATATGGATAAACCCCCTCCTTTTGTGTTTTGGTCCGTGTTCTGTGGCTGAAATGTGTGGTATGAGTTGTAGCCCAGTAGTGCTGGAGTGCTCTCTGGAGCCTTAAATCAGGTTTCAGTTACTGCACAGATGTCGACGTTCTCCATACTTAGGAGTGCTTTGTGCGCATGCATTTTGAGATTTAAACTTCTGGCGTTGAGTAGCATAACCCTCAGTTTTTTACTTGTGCTGTTTATGGAGGTGGGTTTGAATTTTGAGCCTTGCCTAAAAAGGCACTATGGGGGCAACAAGAGCCTTGGCCAGTATTCGAAAGCCAAGGGGTGACAGGTCCAAGCCATCTCTTGTGAAGCAACGCGGCTTGTCGAGCATGTCATACCAGGCTGACTGACACTGGATCCCCTTTGAATGTCACCAGAAGCTTAGCCAATTGTTGAAATCGATCATTTTTTCTTTATACTGAGGTATCATTCTTGGTGAGGGCAGGATGCTACTCAGGGTCAGGGTCATACCCGCCTGGGCTACATGATCAGAGAGCTCTTCCATGTCTCTTTTCATGTAGTCCAGGGAGGTACGGCTCAGGTCATTCACACCAACATGAACAATGACAGAGTCATATTTGTACTTGTTCTGGAGTGATCTGAGTGCTTGTGTTATGTGGCGGATTCTGGCTCCCGACAGGCAGCTAACAGTAACCGTCTCCTTATCCAGCCTAGTGAGTGGGGCATCAGTGTGCCTGACAATTGAGTCACCTATTACTAGTGTGTTAGGTATGTTATTTTGCCTTAAGGGCTGTGATTGTACGGCACATGGATTTTGTGTTTTATGTGTTGTCTGGTTTGTAACGGGAGGTGCAGGTTTTGTGGGTGTCTGCTTTGGAGCTCTCTGATGCTTTTGCAGGTTTTTATTTAGAGCCTCCAAGTATGATTTTGTGTATTTATGTGTATCTTTTGCAAGTGCTGGATTAGTAGGTCTATGTGAGGCTGGAGGTGTGGTGCAAGCGTTAACCTTCACCTCATGACTGTCTGTTCCAGTCTTGGGTGGAGATACCTTAGCCTCCAGTTTGGTTGTATAATTGCATCTCTCACATATGTTAGTGTTTTGTGGTAGGAGGAGAGGGCTGTCTGTGTACATGAGGCAGTTGTAACATTGCCTCAGGATACCCAGATTCACCAGCTGGACTGGAGAGTACACCTGAAGTTGCCCTTTAGTTATGCCTGAATAGTAGGGTGAGTTGCTTAGTCGCTTGGCTGGTGACTTATTATCACTTATTATATTTTTCTACCCTAATTCCAGTAGGGCTTTTGTCCACACCACATTACTACTACTACTACTGTCCTACTCAGTTTCACTAATACATTATATGTAAATAGAAATACTGGTAACTTAGCTTCTGGTCTCTTTCTTGACTGATCAAAAGCTTTCAATATTGTGTTTCATTACATTCTTCTATAACAAGTAACCTGCCTAGGTCATTTAAAGTCATCCTTGGCCTAGTTTCACAACTATCTTACTATTGATCCCAGTCTGTGAAATGACAAATGAATATTCATCTGTCCTCACTATAACAGTTGGAGTCCCTGAATGATCCATTCTCAGATCTGTACTATTCAATATCTTCATAAATGACTTCTCCACAGCCTGCAAAAGTGCATCCATTATGATGATAATTCCATCCTTGACTGCTCTGCCCATAGCAGATGCTGGCAGTTGGTTCAGAGATTACAGTTGTGAGCTGTACTTTCTGTAGTACAAGGTTTGATTCCTTTAGCCCTTATTTGCATACTGTGTGACTTTGAACAAGTCACTTAAAAAGACATTGCTCCCAGGATGTCCCCGAAAAAGAACTATTTCCAGTGGGCCTACCTTGTTAACAAATAGAATTATTATGGGTTTAAGTTTAGTACAGTTTTTAAGGGAGGTTGGTTTGCCACAATGGTTAAAGTCTTTGCCTCACAGACACATGGTGTAGGGTTTAATTCTGAACTTGAGTTATTGGTTAGGCTTAAAATGGCCCTTCAGAGTAGTTATCCTAGAACTCACCATGAACCTATAACATTGACTCTGCATAAAACATAATCTCCAGAATCCTTCAATTGAATGGACTCATGGCTGTTCAACTCACAACTGTTCAACCCCAACAAAACATAATTAGTTCTCTTCACCCCTAAGCAATAAGATGCCCACAAGTCTTTTTTTTATAACCTCCTCAAACCATACACAAATTGAAAATGTGCAATGTCTAAAACTCTTAGGTGTCTTCATAGATGAAAACCTTAAATTTGATTTTCACATGCAACTTGCTGTAAAGAAAGCACATCAAAAACGGAGCTGTTTATATAGAGTCAAAAATTACCTGATAGACTGTTCACAAGCTCACTTCCTCCTTCCTCCATCCTTCAGTCCACACTCCTACACTGGCTTGAACTGCATAACTGCCTTTTCTGCTCTAAACTACTCAATACCCAAACAATTATTAATAAACTAGAGAACTCTCTGGTTCCCTGTAAATATATCCGACCCTACACTCCTTCCATGTGTTGACAATGTACTGCCAAACACTTACTAGTAGCCTCAAAGTCTAACACCTCTGTTGGAGAATTCCCTGCTCCAACCACATATCTAATATTCAGAACACTACCACACTCCATATAAAGCACACAGTCAAGATCACTATTCCAAATCCTTCAAAATAAATCCATCTACTCAAGTCCTAGCTCTGTCCTTGTTAGTCTCTTGGGTAAGTCATATACTCCACATATACACTCTCCTTACACCCCCCCCCCCACACATCTGTCATATCTGCCTTTCATTTTTAATACTTATCTCCTAACCTCTCTCCCTCGTACTTTTATCTTTGGTGCTTATTCTCATTTTCTGTGCCTTCCTCTTACTCTGTTCTCACTGATGTTGCTACTCTTCATCTTCTAGTCATTCTTATGCCCTCTTATTTAACAGATTTGTAGGTTCATAGGTATATACTAGGCTAATGATCTTTATAAGCCTAGCCATGCAACTCAGTTGTGTCCTTATGTATCATGGGAGTTTATTAGGAGGGACTATGCTATTAGGACGTTTCTAAATGTTATGGGGATGGGGTGTGCTAGTTTGAGCATAGTTACTGTCTGCATCTGTCTATCAGAGACATGGGATCCAAACCCGAGGTGAATTTTTGATTTCTCATCCATTGGTCAAGGTTCACTTAAGTAAGATTAGGGATGGACTCTGCCTCACATGGTTAGGGAGCCTGATCCAGAGCATGGGAATCCTCTGAGATACTTATGTGTCTCACCAACATGTCCTATTTATGTTTCACTATCTGCAGTCCTAGTTGCAGTCATTACTAAACCAGGGAGTGTTTTGCCATTCGTCAAATGTTGCTGTTCTCTGCATCTCAACTTTTTTGTTCATGCCTACTTCATCTTGATTAGCTCTGCCACCTGCTGACTTATGTGCCTTTACTGGACCTACTTCATCTGGACTAGACTTATATATACATATATATATATATATATATATATATATATATATATATATATATATATATATATACACACACACACACACACACACACACACACACACACACACACACACACACACACAATGTCTTTAGTTTGTGCTTCTGTTGTAGTTGTATCTTCATGTGTTTTACCTTTGTTATTGCAACTGTACATATTTGTATAATCTGTATATCTGGAGCTTTCCCATACTTCTGCTGCAAATGGGTTCATGCTCAGTAGGACTTCCTTCGTAAACAAAATAAATAAATAAAATGAAATTGTCTTTGGCTTCTTATGGTGCAGATGACATTGAAAGGAGTTTTTATGCTGGTATCATTTCCTTTTCAATTTCATCTGTTTGTATTTATACCATATTTGAGGGAAAGTGTGAACCAAAAAATAATTAAAATGCCTGGTTTACCTCAGAATGTAAGTTCTTTTGGGTGACCTCAATCTGCAAAGTCCCAGCTTTTTTCAGTATCTGAGTGAAAACAGTTTAATCAAGATTGCAACTACTAGTTGGAATCTGCTTCCAGCAGCTATACCCTATGGACTCATTCATGCCGTCTTCAGAAGTGAGTGACTGGATTACATTACAAGTGGCTGTTATCATGTGAGGTAGGGATTACCTTAAGAAACCTTTGATTCTGCATTACACTTATTCATGATGCCATACATTAAGTAGTCAAAATGAGTAAAAACTATATTAGAGGACTTCAAATTTTAACTTCAGCACAGTGCATGTTTACAGATTTTGTTTTCAGATTTTGCTATTGCTTGCTTACCAAGATAGATTACATATGTTGTAGCTCAATAAAATGGCTAATTAAATGGCAGATGTTAACAACCTCTACTGTTGTTTTGAAGAAGGAACACACACACGCACACACACACACACACACACACACACACACACACACACACACACACACACACACACACACACACACACACGTCATTGTCCTTCTATCTAGGGTAGTCTGCAAGTAAACATAAATGATTGTAGTTCTAATCTCTCTCAGAAAGATTAGTATCTTCAGCTGGTTACCCTCTATGGTTAATTTTTTTCTGAATGAAAGACATCATTTTGTTTAAGGATACACTACAGGCTTTTCTGGATAAAACAACCCACATATTTTGCCATCCACACATGGCTGATATGTCAGTTGTGGTACACTGAAGAGAAAACAAGAAGTGAAGAGAAATGCTGGTCAGATATATTTGCTAGGGCGTAGCCAACAGCACCCTTCCATCTTACTTTCCAGCATTCTTATTTCATTTTTCGTCATTTGGTACCAGATTAGTGCTGTCTTTTCTGAGCATGTAATGGAGCCTCCTTTATTCATCCTATGCTCACCTCTCACAAATGCTTGTTTTTTTCTCTATTTTAATTCAGCTCTACCATACTTTTTCAGTTTGTCATCAGGTATATTATCAAGCACATTAGGATAGTCCCATAACTGGTGCATAATCAGTGTGCCCTTTAGGAGAGAACTGTCTCTGATACAATCCAATTTGAGTATCTACACATTTAAAATTTCTCCTGCCTATTGTATGTCTGATACCATGGCATTGGGTTCTTCAGTATTTTTATTTTTCTATACTACTACTATTTTCAGATTCGGTGCTCCACACATACTCTGCACTGAAGGGCCTGTCTCCATTATACCCTAATTCCTTGGGATATCTATCACACCCACAATCTTCCCTTGATAACTACAGGTGAAAGATTCACAGTTTTGTATCCTTGGTGTTCTCATTGACTGTATCTACAGCTCTCTTGTTTGTACAAACATAAGTGAGTATTGAAATATATGGAGAGTTATGAATGTTTATATTTTTCTTCCATTGTGTGATAGGTATGTATTTTTGTATTTAATGGGTTTGCATTCATATTACCTGTGAAAAGCTAATTTTACTTGCTTCCTCCTCTCCCTATCCCCATTTTTGCTCCTCTACCCTCAATGGAGGGCAAACCAATCAAGGCTTTTTGGACATGCCCCAATCATTGATAGTATAACTGGGTAAAAATATTTCTGTATGCAATATCTCTTCTTTGATGATTAATTAATCTTAATGTAAGGGAGTCTTGTCTATAGACCTTTATGTTTGAAAGGTTCAACATTTATGCAGCTTTTATTTTGTGCTTAATTTCATTGAAAATGAGGGTAAGAGTGACCTTTGTAGTTTGTTGCTACCTTCCTTTGTACGCCTATGTCTAGTCATGGTCATAAAATGTGCTTAAAGCCTTTTTGCTTTTGGTCTTTTGTGTGAGAAGGAAGCTGGTTATCTGAAGAATATTCAGAATTAGTAAGCTGTAGTGGTGATACATATGAACTATATGGGATTCCTTTTCTAGCAGGGTCGGTGATAGCATTTTAGAGGCCCCCAGCAAATGTCACGTTAGGGGCCCCCTAGGCGCTTCCAGTCTAAGTATCACCCTGTCACTGACATCTCTCCTTAGCATCCTTTTAGTTCATACTGCAAACTTTAAGGGGTAGTATGCACAGACTGACTTGTAGCTACAATTCTCTTACATTACAACAGGCCTATGTGCAACACTACGTTGACCCATCTCACAAAGGGACATTCACGGTTATCGGCATTCAGTTGTGACAAGGATACATTACAACAACTCTATGCATAGGGCTGGACTTAGGTGAAATGCTGCCCTAGGAACTTCCTTTGGTTTCAGAGCCTCCCTCTCAGCACACACACACACACACACACACACACACACACACACACACACACACACACACACACACACACACACACACACACACACACACACACACACACACACACACACACACGCACACACACACACGCACACACACTCTCTCTCTCTCTTTACTCCCATCTTGGGCTGCCCGTATCATGCACATTCATTTTTTCTTCCTTTTCTCACATTTTACGTTACTCTTCAGCTTTTTCAAGAAGTTATCCTCTAATGTGCATTTTAAAGTGTTTTTTTCTTTTCACACAACCTTTTTTTCCATTGATGGCTTGAACAGAAATTATGGTTAAGAACTGTTGTTGTTCAACTTTTGTTTTTCTTGTATTCTTTCAACACACCTTTCCTGACCAAGACAGCGCAGTAATAACCATTTAGGAAATGAGTTAAGTCAGGACCCAAGAAGGAATAGGGTTATAGAAGCTCTGGGATGCATTTTGGAACATTTCCCAACCTTTTAATCCAATGGTGGCCTAAACAAAAATCATGAATAAGAAAAGAATTTCAGTCTTATGTACTTATTTTTTCCTTCAAGGAATACAGAAGTTGTGTCCATGATGTTATGTTCAATGCTAGCAAAACAGTAGCTCACAATAAACTAACAAGACAATCGTTATGAGGATGCACAGGTCCCAACTGGAAACACTGCCTGCCTCCTCAACCCCCCCCCCCCCCCAACAAAAAAAACAGCCTATGCATCCATCTGGTTTTACATTGGGGTGAAAGCAGAAGTTCAAGTTCATAAGAAAATTAATACATTTTTTTCCCTTCATTTTTCTCCAGCCATCAACAGCATTTGTGGGGCATACACACGGTCAAGAATGATTAAGCAGGTCCCTCGTACTCATTTATTCAGTCTGGGGAGTGGAGCCACCAGACTTCTAGAAGATCAAGTGTCTGAATGATTTATGACATATTTTATGCCATACTTTTGAAATATAATTACTTGTTAGCTTCATTTTTTACTGATACCCAGAAGAATAATGTCTGTCCCGACATTAAGTGTGTTCAGATAAAAATCTGTGATATTTTTTTACACACAAACAAATAAACAATAATAATATTAATTTTCTGCTTATTTCAGCAAATACCAATACATTGTTCAACACTGGTACTGCCACACCAGATTAGTGACTGCTGTTTTGCAGTCAAAGCAGCGGTAGGTCACTTTTATTACTTCACTGAGGAGTAACACATACCTGTGACTGTCCTTGATTTCACAAACCTTCCCTGATTTCATCTTTTAATTTCACTCCTTCATAAAAAGTTTGATTTGTTGGTAAATCATTCAGGATTACAGAAAGTCAATAAATCCAGACATCAGAGTTTTATACCTCTTATTGTCCAAAAAAATGCATGTTGATGCAAAAGTTATCCTGTTAACATTTTAAGTGAATTAGAGTAATATTTAAAATATTTTTCCTGATTTTTTTACCTTTATTCTGTTATTATTTTTAGCATTGCGCAGAATTCTTCTGCAAAGAAGTTGAGAGTTACAATATCTGATGTTCTGACAGAATTTATAAAACTGTCTGAAAAAGAAAACCATCCCTGAATATCAACAACATCAGCTCTTCTTAAAATTCAAGGTGTGTACTGAGAGCAGTCGCTCTGGGTTGCTGATCTCTCTAGTGCTCATGTTTGTTATCAACTTTATCCTAACAGGATCATATCACAGTCCTGTTCAAGTTAAAGAACGTAATCAGGAAATGAATACATGTTTTCCTGCCTCTTTTCCCCCAACGATCCCCACATAGTCAAGGATGATTAAGGGAGCCCTCTGCATCATGGGTATTGCAGGTACCTAAAGCTGGCTATGTTGTTAGTTTTAGTGGACAGCATACCCACCAGAAGGGTTTAACTAAGCCAGGGGCTTTATGTCAACGGTAAAATATTTCATGGAATTGTGAAGCCTGTTACTTGATAAAACACTTCTACTATAACATATCTTTCAATTTTAAAGGAGATATAGATAAGAATTATTATTACCCGCCTCATTTATTAAGTAATCTAGCTTTTGTTGGTTTGCCAGACATGTTATGAAATATCAAGTTATGATAACTTGCTGTAGTTGGGGGCCCCCAGAAACTGCAGGGTTCACTGGTGCCTAAAGCCAGCTATGTTTACTTAGGTGGTGCTGACTTTCAATTTTCCCCTTTTTTTGGCAGGAAACAATATGTCATGGTTTTATACATGTTCAGTAGAGCCTTATATGTTATTTTCTGTACGTATTATTTTGGAACTCTGCTTAGGGAGTCAGACATTTTTATCTTTATATAGTAATCAAAAGCAGATATAGTTATTGTTGAATTCTGTTTTTTTTTTTTTGTTTGAGCTATAATGCAGTTATGACTGGACTATCACTTAGGTTATCAATGATAGATCTCTAAATTGTGTCATGCTTCTATAATCTATTTGGAGATTTTCTGCTGGAAAATGTATGGTGTAAAGATCAAGGATAAAGTTGTATCCTCCTCACATCAGGGGATTATCTACTTACACTGGAGCTGCATGCCCTACTGTAGTAGTACAATGTATAGGGGATGCTAATTTATGAGTTTTAGTAGGATATATACATTCCTGCTTGTCTATTAATTTTGTGCATTCATCATTATGCCTTTATTCAGACTGTACACTAAATATCTGTGGGTTTGAGAACTCATTCTACACAGAAAGTATGACAGCAGGCAATGACCAGTGTAGACTTATTAATACTAGACACATTTTTGACAAAAGGTTCATGGTGTTTGAAGAGACTGGATGTCACTTATATTTTTGCTAATAAATTAAGCAAGGTAATTCAATATGAGGAGTTGGTAAAATTGTACTGTGTGATGGTCCTAACATTTAATGATTGCAGCAAAAATAAAAATCCTTCCCTGTCATGTGACTTTGCTTGAAGAAATGTGCAGCGATAGGAAATGAAAGAAGTAGCAAACACAGCACTAATATTCTATGGATGAAAAAATAATTTGGCTCAATTTTAAAAATGAAAACTTTGGAAGACATGAAATTTGTTGTTTGGCATATTTCTGAATTGCTGGAAGGGTATATAAAAATTACAGGCACATGAAACTGATGATATTGTTTCCGTATGCTCATCAGGTTGTCATTATTCCATTTAAGCAATGGGTGGTTGATGACCAAACACAGAAAGGAAGAATTAAGTAACCAAGTATAAAATCTGAACTGACAATTGATTGCACGAGAAGATAAAGTTTGTAGAAAGAAACTGAGACTGACTGGAGTGTTGGAAGGAGAAGAAAGATTGGCCTTATTGAAGTTTATGAAAACTTTGATTGTACAGAAGAGAGGTTTTTGAAAATTATAAGTGGGAATTGGAAAAATGAATGGGTTGCCATTGTCTTAATCAGAGAGATCTTACAGGAACTCCTAAATTATTTTGATGCAATTCATGAATAGGTATGAGAAAGAGCACGTATGCTGGCAATTAAGGCATCCAGGTGAGAACACTTATTTCAGCAGGTTGAATGGTCCATGTGGATTGTGATTATTCAAATGCAACTTTTCGACAGACACTGCAGTTTATGTATGCTGTTGACATGACTTAGGAAGAGTGCCTTGTTGTGTACATTGTGGTATCACTGCTACAGGATAACCTGCAATATTTCTCAAAATAAGGTGCTCTGCCTGCAAATTCTAGTCAATAATTTGTCCTTCTAGTAGGTAAGAAACTCCTATCAATGCATTTAACATGGAAAAACAGTACCCGATGCATTGATTTAGGTAGTGAGCCATTGTTGGTTTAGTCTTTCATGATGTAATGAAAGGGATTTTCAGGTCCAAGAAATTTTTCACAGGGCTGTCATTATGAACAAAATAGAATGCAAAAAGAAAACACAATTTATAGAAAAAATTGCACAATCTAACATTGAATATGGTTCAAAAGCGTAAAAGAACCTGACTGATAAATTTTAAATTAGTGGCCAGTATATTCACTTTATAAAGTAATTAAGATTAAATAGATAGGTGATTCAAACCCAGGAAATTTTGCAAGTTTGGTGGAAGTGGAAGGGGAGATGAAAGACCAAAAGAGGTTAAAAGGGAAAGGGACTGTAATGGATGCATTTTATGATAAAAATAGCATAAATAGAGGAAATAGGATGGGTTGGATGTAATTATATAATAAAGCATATCAAGACAGAGAACTTAAATGTAATTTTTAATAAGAGTACAGCAATAATGACAACATATTCAGTATATTGTTTCTTGGATAAGGAAATACAGAACACACTGCTTGAGTGCTTAAACTGGAGGAGACCTGAGAGAGTGGAGAGGTAAGTGGAGATGGAGGGGTGCCAAATGTCCATAGTTTTGTGTGAATTGTCAAGACCGCAAAGAAAAGCCAACATAAAAGCTGAGGAAAAGACAACATAAAAGCTGAGAGTGATTTTGTATTGATGGCCTTTCAAGTATGTTGAACAAAAGACACATGGGAGCTGGTTGCTGTGGTAGATCTTCTGATGAGTGTACGAGGTGAAATGCTTGAAAAAGAGCAGCAGCACAATGCCCTGCAATTAGAAACTACTGATGTGATGTGAGAGTGAAATACGAATGCAGCGCTTGTGACATGTCCATTCTGGGGGAGGTGTGGCAGCTATGCACTGGCAAAATCTTTGAGTCCCAATGCACAAGAATAATTACTCTGAAAATCAAATTGAATGAACAGTGACTATGCACCTTTCTTCATTATTGCACAAGCATTGTTACTGTGGAGTTAGCATATGAATGTTTTTTGGGGGGGGGGGGCTTACAGAAGGTCTTGCTTTCTGTAAGAAAAATGTCTGTTTCTGGTTCACTGAAAGTAGTTTTCAACATAACTATTTTGTATTATCTGGAAATGGAGGAATTGCTTTGCAACATGATTTCTAATGATGCACTCTGTAGGCCTCATGATGAATCGTTTGAAGTAATTGTTGGTGCTACAATGAAACCTCACATCATAAGGTGAAATATGACAGGATTTCTGATGAAGTACTATAGTTTAAGGAGAGGGACTAATAAGGAGAAGCAAAAAAGTCTGCACCATTATATTGCCGAAGAGCTGTATGTCAGTCATTAATATATATATAAGATGATGCAAAATTTGGGTGATGTGCTTTGAAAGTACCTTTTATAAGTAAGCATTATAATATGGACACTAAAAAGCACCAACCAATGGTAAAATCAGGCAATTTCATTGAACATGTATAGAGCTTTTGTCGTAAAGAAATCAAAACTGTTGAAATGATTATTTATATATATATATATATATATATATATATATATATATATATATATATATATATATATATATGTATATATATATATATATATATATATATATATATATATATATATATATATATATATATATATATATATATATCCATATCAGATCCACAAAACCACACTTCCCCGACGACCAAATCACCGAGACTACATCCCCGACATCACACATCCCCGACAACGGTAAGTATAAGTGTTATGGAATGGAATGTATTCCCGTTTCCACAATACAACACCCCCCCTACTTAATTATACCAACTCCGAGATCACACCACATTGTAGAAATGGGAATACATCCGTTTGGCACTACACACCATTGTTGGTGATCTCCTCCATCGGTGATGCGGGCTCGGTGATCTGGTCATTGTGGAAGTGTGGTTTTGTCGATCTGACAGGTTCCTATATATATATATATATATATATATATATATATATATATATATCTAAAACAATTGTTTTGGAGAAAGTAGAATTGTAAAAAATGATATAACGGATAAAAGTATATTTGGCAGGAATATATATACAACAAAATAAAGGAAAATAGTGTTGAAGACACAGGGTTGATAATACTTTGGCTGTGGTACATTTTAGTCATTGTTTCTGCATTAGTTAGAAAAGTAATGAAATATGACATAACGTTTACTTACAGATATGACTGGATAAGAACATATCCTGCATGCTAAAGTAAAAGTACCAACTAGTAAGACATACTTAATAAGGGGATGGGTAGAAGTATACTAAGTATGAATATGTACACAAGGCATAGCACTTGGCTTGGTAATTAGTATTGTCATTGTCACAGCAAGAGGTTCCCCCATTCATTTCTTAGCTGTGGTACATTCTACATGGATTTTGCATATTCTCTGTTCATTCACAAGAGTTTGCTATGAGTACTCTGTTTCGTTCCCCCATCCAAAAGCATGCAGTAAGAGAATTGGCAACTCTAATTTATCCATACAGGTGTGTGTGTGTGTGTGTGTGTGTGTGTGTGTGTGTGTGTGTGTGTGTGTGTGTGTGTGTGTGTGAGAGTGTGTGTGAGGGAGAAATACTGAAGAAGTGTCTATAAACCTAATTCTGTTCTGTACTTGTGTATTAAACTCTGAGAGTGATTGTGACTGTTCATGGTGTTGCTGTAGGAATAGTATACAACTTGTGAGCATTTAATGTCTAGATGTACACACCTGAGTAAAAAGTAAATGGTGAAGAGGTGGGGTAGACTAGAATGGCTTTACCTTACCATTTTGGCATGATGCATCCATTGTGTGCACATTAATGGGAATGCGGCGTGACATAAAATCTATTTGCAAATATGTTTTTATGTGGCTATACTATATTTTGAAGTAAAATTCCCTGCTATGAAGATGTATTTTGCTTTCATTGTTGTCACTTGCTTTGGCAGTAGCACACTTAGTATTAGCTGACAGAGGTTGAAAGGTCATACAAATGAATGATATTCAGGTATGTAACATAAGATAAAATAATTTGGAGATTATTTTGCTGCTGCTTGTGGCTATATTTGTAGATTTCTAGATTGTGAGTGGAAGTTAGTAAACTATTCACAGTTTGAAATAATTGTGGGGAATAAACTTATGAAGTGCACAGGAATGCAATACCTGGGTTTTCAGCTATCCAATGGCTGATGGACTAATTTTATTTTTGGCTAGAATGATCCAGTTTGAAGAATAATACAAAAATACTGTTTATTTGAACTTTAGAAATGTTATTAAAGAATTTAGTAATTTCATTGGTAGATTAAAGGATTTAATCTTCCTCTGGAATGTAGGGCTAGGTCTGAGGATTTTGTAGGAGTGAGTCAAGCAAGTTCTATAATTTATTTGGTGACTTAAAAGGCCAAGGGTAGAATATTGTTTTCTTCTTTTGTAATTTAAATGTTGAGGGTTGTTTTGCCTGAATTACATAGATGTGTGATTGTGGCTTCTTTGGTCTCTAATCGATTGGAATATTGTATGCAACGGATAACTGCTGAGGTGAGATTACTGGCAATTATTCAAATATATGAACTGAATCTTCCAAGACTTAAGTCAGTGGTTTGATCTACCAAAGCAAAAGTTTTGCAAGTATCTTCAAGTGAGAAAGGGGTTAGATTCTAATTAGAAGATTCATAGATACTTGAAAATTTTAGTAATGGCTTCAATGAACAGAGCATGGAATACTGGTATTGGACTGGTCTTGGTTAAAGACTTTCATGGGATCATCCCAGCTTAAACAGGCAGATTTTTTGGAGTCACTGAGACAAAACTTTTAGAACAAATATGGACAATAAGGACAAGGAATTTGTGCTATAAACACTTTGGCTCTCTACAGTGGAGACTTTACAATTGAAAAGACAAATTTGGGTTATTTGTGATCCAGCCATGTCTTGATCATATATTTCAGAGTATCCATGGAGTATGTTGGAGGTTGATTAAGCAAAATCATTTGATTGGTTCCAAAAGCAGATAAGTCAATGCTTTATTACAATATACTCCACATGGCTCAGAAATGCCTTACACAGAAATGGAGCAAGGGTTTCTTTAGCTTGAGTACCTTCACTCTCAAGGAATTCTGTCTCTAGGTCAGTGAGTGAACATACCACTTGTCTGTGTCTGATTTTGAGGTCATTCTTATATAACTTTCAGTATTCTTGTCACATCTTCATAATATCTTCATTTACTTCTGATAGGTCTCTCTCATCTTTGTACTTTCTAATGCCCATTTTATCCTGAAGTTTCTCTTAATATTGATATTATTTAGTAAAAATGTAGCACCTTCTTTCCTTGTATTGCACTGCTAATCTAAATATGCCCCTTACGTCTTCGTGTTTTCTCAAATCTCCATTCAGTTTGACATACTTTCCCAATTGCCTTTAGCTCTCCTTTTATCAGCAGCCATTTCAAAAGCCTCTAAAGTCAGATATTTCCCCTTCAGAATGCATTTTGTACTACTGCCTGGACAATGTCATTAACTTTTGCCCATAGTTCTTCAGGCACACTCTCCGCAAGGTCTAATCTCTTAAATATATTATTCACCTTGTATACATATTCTGCTGGTGATTCTAACTTTGTAATAAAAATCTGACAATCTCAGCTATAGTCAGCTCACGTCTTCTTTTTGCTGACTCTATAAAGCTCTTCCATCACTAACTGCAAAGTGCATAGTCAATCTGATTTTTTTTTATTTATCATCTGGTTATATCAATTTGACAAGCTATATCCTAGGTTGCTGAAGGATAGTATTTTCTATGTCCGGTGAATTACCTTGGCATAATTCTACAAGCCTATTCCCTGTATCATTTCATTCTCTTAGGCCAAACTTTACTATTACTCTGGTTGTTCTTTGATTACAAGCTTCAGCATGTCAATCCTTTGTGATGAATTTTATCCTCGGGATTCAATAAACTCTGTGTAAGCTCCATCCAAAGCCTACATGGAGTTTACATATGTGCACAGTAGTGCACAGTGAGAGGTGGCTCACACCACCACACAATGCATATTCATGCCATGCACTGCATCTAATCGAGGTTTCGCAGCTGGCAACAGTGTTGGCCAGGAAACCATGTAAGTGAACACAGATAGCAATTCTATTTAAGGAAAAGCACCCACGGTTTTGCTCAGAGTGCCACAATGATCACCAGGGCTTTACAGATAGCTTTACAGATAGCTTTCAATCTGTTACTTCAATACATCTGCACAATGGCCAACATAATACGGGGGCAATTAACCAGAAATAGTGACATATTTGACATAGATGTCACATACAAATGTGGTAGAATGAAACACAAACATACTTCTCAACCTCTTAGAGCAAGAAATCTAGGCAAAGCCATATGTTATGGGGAATAAAAGGATAAAAATAGTAACAGATTCTAATACTGCTCTTACAAACCTAGAAAGTTGATAGAATAATAGGTTTTACGGTAGCATGAGTTTTCTGAACAGCATGAAGTTTGAAATTCAATTGTCTGTCATTGTTTTCTGACTTCAATCCACAATGACATGCCAATGATTTGCAAGAAAACCTAAGTAGCATGAGGAAAAGATCAAAAATATGAGACAAAAACTGGACATTCTACACAAATTAGGACAAGTGAGAGGTATGATCTCAAATTAATGTAATATTGAGTTACATCAGTCCTGAGATCATCCCAGTGATATGGCAGAAAGCCACAGATTTGATAAGGAACACATCTGAAAATCCTGAAAATATCTGTACAGTTGAATGATATGAATGTGAATTATATGGTCCAAACACAGTACAGGACAGTGTATCTACAGTGCAGAGTATTGTGATATCCCATTCCTGGCATTCTGTACTGAAGCTGTGTAAATGATCTCTAATGGGACATGGGCTGCCATGTAAAATGAAGTGTGTGCATTGAATAGGGACACACAGATGAATTGTAGGAATGATCACAAGGAAAGAGGACAGGTGAAACAACCTAATATACAGCAAATGGAATAATCCAGAGGACATCTATCAGGAATCTGACATACAATTTAAATTAGGATGCATATTGTGAAGCTGTGCAAACTGATATGCCTGAATATGAGTGTACTCTCAGAAAACGTCTCCAGCAAGGTGGGCACAGGTAAAAGCTCATGGAATACATTTTAAAACTTTAAAAGAACCAACCACAATCATGGACAGTATCAGAATAATACCACCACTAGCCCCATGCCTCTGACATAACATATGTGATTTAGAGTGGTCAGAGATGAGTCTATACACACACACACACACACACACACACACACACACACACACACACACACACACACACACACAAGAAAAACTGTTATACTACATCCACACTCTATTAGGAGGGACACTGATACAGCTGTACGTGACAGTATGAGCAATACAGGCTAGATGGCAGTTGTGCATGGCATATTTGTATATACACACACATGCACACACACATACATACATATATATATATATATATATATATATATATATATCTATATATATATATAGCACAATACAGACCGTCACAAATAATATACATGCCATTAATGTTGTCAAACACCTATGTATGTAGTGTGTACATCAGCAGAACAGGTAGCACACATGCATCTGGTGGTGTAACTCTGGGCAAGACCACAATCCAAATTGTAACTTGCTACAGATCCCCCACCATGCCTCAGGATTCCCACTTCACATTTCTTGATACACTGGAAAATATTAGGGTACAGCCCAACACCCTAATAATGGGTGATTTCAACTACCCCACCATTAATTGGGAGAAGTACTCATGTACAAACTCTTTTGCTCAGTGTTTTCTGGAATTCATAAATTCCAATGCCTTGGATCAATTAGTCTACACCCCCACCAGGGGCAGCAATATCCTAGATCTGGTCATTGTCAACATGGGCGACCAGTGTTCCACAACAGAGGTCAGTTCCTCTTTGGTCAGATCCGACCACAAGCTAATCAGCCTAGACATCCACATCCCGCCCTCATCCCCCATTAGGGAAACCCACCTAAAAAAAATTCTCCAAAGATATCTTCACGCTTCTTAAGACATAAGTGGCAAACTTCACGGTACCCATGTAGACAGACAATAGAGGTGCAACTGCTGAACCCTACACAGATGCACTTTATAAGACTTTATAAGCACTTACACGAGTGCATGGATTGTGCTATCCCTAACAGAAACAAGATGCTATCCTCCAAAAAAAGGATACCAATCCGGTGGTCCCCTGCCATAAACAAACTACAACAGAAGAAAGAAACTGTTGCAAAAAAGAGTAAAAGCCCATGACTGGAAGAACTCCCTGGTCAGCCTCAGTAAGAAGCTGAGATCCCTCATAAAATCCTCCAAAGTTAGTTATGAAGACAAAATCGCCACTGATTCTATAGACAACCACAAAGCATTCTATAGCTATGTCAAGAATCTCAAAGGCAACAATCAAATCTGCTCTGAGTTACAGCACAATGGCACTAAATAGACAGAACCAATGATATTGCCAACATCCTGGCAGATAGATTCACTGATAACTTTAACCCCACTCACTCCCTAAAGGGCCTATCTCTATATCGGAAGAATGCAAAGTTCCTGTAATCATAGCTGCACAGGTAAAAAACACACTCTCCAAAGCCAAGAACACAGCATCCATGGGACCTGACAATATTCCAGGCTGCATTCTACATGAAATACAGAATGAACTGGCACCCCACTTAAGCACCATGTTCAGTCATAGCCTCACCTCAGGCTTCATGCCCACTGAATGATGCACAGAGACAGTTTTCCTACTCCACAAAGGGGGAGCCACCATGGACCTCGGGAACTACCGCTCCATTAGCCTAATGAGCCTGGTCTGCAAGGGCATCGAATGTATCATCATGGAACTTATAAACAAAGACATTGGTAATCTCCAAACTCTGGACCCCTCCCAGTTTGGGTTTGTAAAAGGCAGATCATGTCTTCTAAACCTGATTGACTTCTTTGAAGCAGTCACCAAAGCCGTAGACGAGGGTAAGGTGGTTCACACAGCCTATCTAGATCTCGCCAAGGCTTTTGACACCATCCCCCACTCTGGAATTATAGATAAACTCACTAAACTAAGTATAAATCCATGTGTCACAAAATGGGTTGCCAACTGGCTTACTGACAGAACCCACACTGTGAAAGTAGCAGACTCCAAATCTGACTTCAGACCAGTGACAAGTGGAGTACCACAGGGTTCAGTCTTGGGTCCTCTCCTGTTTGGTATCTACTTTTCTGAAGTACAGGCTAACACAGTAGGTCTTTGGCTAATGAAGTTCACAGATGACTGCAAACTAGGAGCCATAACTGAAACTCCTAACGATGTGGACATCATACAAAAGGGGCTCACTGAGACAGATGCCTGGTGTCAAAGCCATGGCCTCAAACTCAGTGCCAAAAAGTGCTTTGTCATCCCCTTTGGTAAAAACTCTGTACCCATGAGCTACCACATAGGTGGTAGTCTACTTAACACCGAAAATGTGATAAGAGACCTTGGGACACAGGTAGACAGTAGTCTCTCCTTTGATAATCACATCGCCACAGTAGTCAGGAAATCCTTCTATGTGGCACACCTCATCACAAAAGGTTTCTCATCCAGGAGAAAAGAGGTAATTGTTACCTTCGACTCATCCCTCATTAGACCTATTATAGAGTACAATGACCCTTTTGGTATGTACCTCACAAGACATCTACAACAACTGGAAAGGCCACAGAAATACCTCACAAAGAGGATTATCGGCCTCAAACAGATGTCCTATGCAGACGGTCTCAAAAAACTCCAGCTTTACTCCATCATATATCGCCTCCTCAGAGGTGATCTCTGCCTAACATACAAAGCTATGTCAACCCTGAGCTGTTGGACATGCTCCACTTAAAGAAATCCCAATTCCTCCGAGCTACATGGTCTAGGGACCTAAACCTTGTCACCCCAATAAACAGAACATGCTGGAGGGATAGATTCCTGTCCCAGAGATTTCCCATACTCTGGAACAAACTACCTATCTATATCAAACAAAGTTCCTCATTAGCACACTTCAAGAAAAATCTTGATGATTGGATGGGAAATAGGAAATTCACCTCGAGGATCACCGCTGTGGCTCTGCTCAACAGGGGCACAGTAAAATAATTTTCTTGGGTGTCGAAAGCCGGGTCTATATTATAACATCGAATTTTACTAAGATCGAATGTTATAATATTGAACCTGTAATGTCAAATGCTGAAAACAGGGAAGGTGCAGGACACCAAATTATTTCCCAGGGAAAGAATTTGGTGGGCCATTGTTGTGGCTTCACTGTTTTCAGCGTTCAATATTTTGGAACATTATGGGTCGGGTTCAGGTAAGTGTGCGATTGTGTGCAGGTTAGGGTTAGGGAGCAGGTTAGGTGAGTTAGGGTTAGGGAGCAGGTCAGTTAAGTGTGCGGTTGTGTGGATGTTAGGGTTAGGACATGGGTCAGGTAAGTGTGCGATTGTGTGTAAGTTATAGTTAGGGGGCGGGTTAGGTGAGTTAGGGTTAGGGCACGGGTCAGGTAAGTGTGCGGTTGTGTGTAGGTTAGGGTTAGTGGGTGGGTTAGGTGAGTTAGGGTTAGAGCGCAGGTGAGGTGAGTGTGCGATAGTGACAGACCTTAGGGTTAGGGTTAGGTTAAGGTAAGTGGATAGCTAGTAGTGCATATAAAGTTTAGTTTAGGTTTAGGTGCAGGATTTTAAGTGTATGTGTGTGGATTTCTGTTTTTTGCGTGTGTTTGTGTTGTGTGTATGTTTCTCGGAATAGCAAATTTTTTCCTTGGGAAAAAAATTTGCTATTCTGACTGTTCGATGTTTTCGGATTTCGGTGTTTAGGTTTCGATATTATAACATTCAATGTTTACGAACTATGATGTTATAATATAGACCCGCGAAAGACAGGGTACCTTTTTGGCTAGGCTTGTAGCCTAGTACCTACCTATGAACCTATGAACCTAAAACTTGCTTGGTGTTCTACACCATCAGACAATCATGTATATTCCACAAAAAGAATATCTAGGTATGGCCAGTAAGCTGTGTGACACCTTACTGTATCAAAGTTGGTACACTTCAGTTACACATCACTGGAAGTTGTGTAGGGAGGTGCATGAAACAGGGTTCATTGTCCTCAGTTACTGGTGCGATGAAGTCTGGGTACTATGAAGTATTATGGCCTCTGATGTGGATGTCCTTCACATACCCAGTACTTGTGTCACATTCAAAGGAGTAATCAGCACTGTGATGACATGGTGGACATTCCAGTTACCATGTACCCCAGGACATGGGTCACACATCTATTGGTCTGACTATAGAGTGTGATGTTTACATTATAGGGTGTTTGTGTACCCGACTTAACAAATCTTCCAGTGTTTTCTTGTCATTACATGTGTTGTCATGGCTGTGACAGCAATATTTGGCATGTGTTGACATTATCTGTGTTATACTAATATCACAGTTGGAGTCAATGATTGCCAGCAGTCTGTATGCCTTCAGGCAGCTGTTTGGACCCAGGATGTGTATGTTATCTGTGATGTCCATCACTTAAATAATGAACAGGAAAAGGCCTAGTCTGATGTACAGACCTGATCACTGAACCTGAAATATAGATCACTTCACACATTTTAACAAAGTGAGATGCAGTGTATGTAATACACTGGTCTACCCATTTGGTGATATAGCTGGTTGGTCTACCTCACAGTTTAGGAGAGTCAGAATGTCACTATGCATGCATGCATGCATCAGGTGCTGTCATCCTAACTCTGATGGATGCATGGATGTATGCCCTTCTACAGGAACATAGCCCATGTGGAGGGTGTGTTGAAGTGAGGATTCAACCATATCAAGAAGGTGTATGTCCTGAGTCATGCCATAGGTGATCTGTGATGTTATCAGAGCCCAGTGATTATATGTGATAGACTTGGATGAAGGTAAGACAATGCATGCTGCCTACAGTGATCTGGCCTAGGGTTTTGACACAATCCCCCCACTCAGGTATCATTGAGAAACCCTCCCACCTGGGGATTAATCCCTACATGTCTAGATGAATAACCAATTGGCTCACCGACAGAACACATAGTGTGAAAGTTGGTGAATCAACCTGTACCAGCAGAGCTGTCACCATTGACAAGTCCCAGGGATCTGTGCTTGGTCCTTCACTGTTTGGACTCTAGTTCTCAATAGTTCAGGCTAATATATGGCCTTTGGCTTACCATTTTGCTGATTCTTGCATATTGTGTCCAATGATTGAGTCCACCAATGATGATAACATAGTACAGGAAGAGGTAACACAGACAAATTGTTGGTGACAAAGACATACAATCTAGAAATAAATGCAGAAATGTGTCTTCTTTATGTTGTCTGTCTGAAAAGTGGAATTCCATGTTAATCACAACATTGACAACAGTCGTGCTATGCTGAAATCCAGTGATGCAAGTACTGGGAGCACACATAGATAGCAATCTGAACATCATCCACAAAGTGTCCACATTGGTATTGACAGCCTATGTTGTGCACATCATAGGTAACAACATCATATTCTGATCTTAAGATTGTATGAAACCACTGTACTCAAACCTCCTCAGAATGCTGACAGAGTATAATGTACATGTACCTCACCAAGCACATTCAGCAAATGGAGAGACCACAGGGCTATCTCATCAAACAAACACAGAGTCTGAAAACCAAGCCATGATGTATGTAGATAGACTAAAAGCCATGTCATAGAAATCTGTGTTGCAAAGGATGAGATGACATCTGCCTGGCCTCCAGGCTAGTCTCTGACCTTGCCCTGGTAGGAGTACTGCATATTCACAAACCTGATATAGCTGATGACATCAGCAGTGTCTGTTGAGGAGAATATACTAATAACTGTGTCCTACATGTTGCTGTAAAATGCTCGCTGTTACGTCAGGAAAGAGCACAACAACACATAGTTGACTGCAGTGAGAATAGAATCCCTACCTTTCTAAGTACACAGCCTACAAACACCAAAACACAGTACTTTATGCAATTGTCATGGCACAAGAGTGATTTTTAGAAGAGTGCAGGTCAATGTATAGTAGATGACATCAGCAGGCCATGAGGGTGACAAGAAGTTGGGAAACCTACATGAAGCAGATGTGTAGGCTTGTGCAAGTATCAAAACACTGTCAATCCATGGCATTGGAGCAGTAATTGTAGGATACACATTTCTGCTCTTATGTTTAGAGACACACACACACACACATTAAGTTGACTTCAGTGAGAACAGGACCCCTACTTCTATAAGTGCACAGACTACAGAACACAGTACTTTACATAAGCACCATGCACAAGTCTGATTTTTATAAGAGTGCTGATCAACTTATAGTAGATGACATCAGCAGGCTATGTAAGAGACAAGATGTTGGGAGGCATGCATAGGTTCATAGGAGACTATTAGCCTAATGACCCTAGGGTGTTTGTAATCCTAGTTGTGTAAAAAGACAAGTACCCTTATTGAGCTTAGTTAGATGGTCATTGTTAGCAGAGCAATTTTGTGAGCACCACTGACTGACCATGTCCATGAGGGACGTAGGTGCCACCCCAAAGGTGACTTTACACTCACCCTACCAGTTGTCGAGGTTGTGCTTGACCAGGGTCAATGAGGTGTACTGCTTCACATACAGTGGAAGCCTATTACAGAAAAGTGTCAATTGGGGGATATATCTCTGTCGCCAGAATGTTCTGTTTATGTCACAGCCTAGGTTGAGAACCCTGTAGAAATGTATTCTTGTCCCATTTGATTAGCAGATATCCAGCATTTCCAGCAGGACAATGACCGAGAATGATCTGTAGGCCAGGCATAGGTCACCTCTCAACAGCCTGCATGATACTGAGTACACTGACAGGTCTTTTAGCCTTTCCATGCATGTCATGCTTGGAGGCCCTGGATTGTCCCAGTCACAAACCTCTGTGCTTCCTCCAACTGCTGCAGGTGTCTAATGAGGTACCAACAGAAAGGAGCATTGTACTCAATCAGTGGTCTGATAAGGGTAGAGTGCAGCAGAGCTAGCACCACCCTGGTCTTGGATGTGATATCCATATGTATGAGGTGCACAATACAGAATGTGTGTCACACCACTATGGACACATAGTGATGAAAGTATAGATTGCTATCAATATGTGTTCCCAAGTTTCACAACACTGAGTTTGAGCTTAAAGGGGTGCTATATATATATATATATATATATATATATATATATATATATATATATATATGATATATATTATAATTAACAGGGGTACTTCACTGCTAAAGGGGCAATGAGACATTGTTTGCTTTAAGGTTTAGTGCATAAGTTTAGGAGCAATCATTTGTCTGTCTCAGCCCCTTCTGTAATATGTTGCCATCACTGGGGGACTCTATATGGGTGCATCCAGTTAACAGTCATCTGCAAACTTGGCAAACCACAGGCCATCTACTGCCTGTGCTTCAGGTAAGTAGTTTGCAAACAATTGAGGGTCCAGCACAGATCCTTGTGGTATTCCACTGGTAAATGGGCTAATGGTGGTGGTGCAGTTGCCATCTTTGACAGTGTGTGTTCTGTTAGTGAACCAATTGGCTATCTATCTAGAAATCTATGGCCTAATTCCCAGATGGGAGATCTGCACTTTGAGACATGAATGGGGGATAGTGTCAAAGGCCTTGGATAACTCAGCATAGGTGATATGTCCTGTTATCCCTCATCCTGGTCTTTGGGGACAGTATCAAATAATTCCACAAGGTTCAATATGCAAGATCTACCCTTGGCAGAAACAGAATAGGTCAGGTCAAGTGTGCTGAAGGTCATCTATGTCCCTGTGGATATAGTCCATGCTGATTCCTTCCCTAGCCATGCATATAGGGCTTTTTAGGCTTATAGGTCAATAGCTGTAGTTCTGCATGTTACCAGACTGATGGGCATTGTATATCACACATTTGATATTCTTCCTGTAGTGTAGGTGATATATGTATAGAAAAAGTACTGATGCAGTATCACAACTCTTAACTGGTTCCAAAGCTACCTAGCAGATAGACAACAAGCTGTTTGATGGTAACAAACTCTCTTTCAGTGCTTGTTGGAGAGTAGCAACACATGGCTGTGTTGTAAATATAAGACATATTGTTAGATAGGACCTTCATTTTGTAATGCTTATACATCTAATTTCATGTCATAGATAGGAAATGGACAGTAAACATGGACATGCCTTTGACATGGTGAACCACCAGCTACTTCTCCACACTCTGAAAACCCTGTACCTAGACAATACAGCCCTTAAATTGTTTCATGCCTACCTCTCGGGTAGACAGCAAGCAGTTCTGTGGCAAAATAAGCTCTGTCACCTGCTACCAAATACCATAGGAGTTCCTCAAGGCTCCATATTAGGACCTCTTCTTTTCAGTCTTTATAAATGACCTCCATTCAGTCATCCCCGAAGCCACCTGTATTCAGTATGCAGATGACTCAACTCTAATATGTTCCAATGACTCTTTACCTAACCTACAAGCTGCCACCCAGCTCTGTTTTACAACAGTCGAAAACTGGCTCTCAGATCATCATCTGATCTTAAACCCAAACAAAACCAAACTACTTCTCTTCTACCCAACGAATACATCCCCTCCCACACACCTTACTATACAATCCAATAATGGTACCATCATCTCCCCAGACTCCTACACAAAGCTACTAGGAGTTATCACTGACAACAAACTTAGATTCGATATGCATATCACCCAAACCATTAAGTCCGTAAACAAGAAACTTGGGTCCTTATACAGGATAAAAACCTTCCTAACCCCAATTGCCAAAGTGGCCACTGCCCGCTCACACCTTCTCTCTACCCTTCTATATGCCTCTCCCGTGCTTTCTAACCTTAACAAATCTGACCTGAACAAACTTTCAGGTTGTTATAATCATATTGCTTGATTTGTAACCGGATTGCCCCATAGAACACACCACTGCTTTAACTTGAAAAAACTTGACTTCATAGAACTCCCTAATCTTCTTAAGATGAACCAACTCATAGAAGCTTTTAAAATTCTTAAACAACCTGATAACACCCCTGCACTGAAAAATACAATAATTCCTTACACCAATCTAAGCTGCCTTTGCTCATCAAACAGACTCCTTGTCCAAACACCCAAATCCAACAATATGGGTGGCGATGCTCTGTTCGCCAACACCACTGGAAAGCTATGGAACTCCCTCCCCAACAACCTCATGTTTATTACTTCCCTTGTTCAATTCAAAAAGAGTCTAAAACTCCATTTTAAGTCGCATTGGCTATGTCCATGCTCAAATCCAGACTAGCTCCTCTTCGTTCAACCAAGGCCATACTACTTCTCAAGTAAATCTAAACCCAAAAGGACAACCTAGAGTGGGGATATGTAATCAAAAAGCATGTTCACTGTACATTAGCCAAACTATAATCTATAAACTGTCTTAATAAATTCACTAGCATCTTTTTAAAGATCTGTATATTGAACTGTCGTAAGTTGTGTCTGTTAGAACAAGGTAGCAAGTGTAGTATTTAGTATGTAAATCGCTTTTTATTCTTATTCTTTTCTATCTTAAACACTAATATGTAACTATATGTCTCTGTGACTATGTTAGAGCTTTTCTCCCCGGGCCTCCGCTGAAAATGGACATGTATCCAGTCGGACTATCCCAGTCAACAAATGTAAAATAAAATAAATAAATAAATAAAATAAACAGCAATAATACATAATAATATTTACTTTTCCACAGCGTGTCGATCAGTAGAATTGCACAACTGTTAGTAAACAGTATACGCATGCAAGATGCACATAGTTGCATGTAGCTAAGCAGTGTAGAAATGCAAGCTGCAGTGCTAAAGTCTGATAGTTAGTATTGAGTCTATGCAACAGACTGCTGCTTAACTGACTCTATGGTGGCACATGTTAATGCAATGATACATTCCTTTTTGGGCCCAGATGGTACTGGGCTCAAATCCAGGTCTATTGAATACTTTTAAATGCTTTTATTTAAACATTGGTAATACAATGACTTGAATTCTTTATAGTGCATGTTTTGCTGTGTATTGGCATAGTGCAGCTGGGTTAAATGGCATTGCAAAGAGGCAACCACATCATTTGGGTTCCGCTCACCATTGCTGCATGTTGGTGTGCTGTGCACACCTCCTTCTAAACATGAAGCCCAAAAAGTCAAGGGATCCATTGTTTTTGCTGCAACTTATGTGTGTTTCATGTGATTCTATTTTTTGATGAAATTAAAGGTGTTAAAATGGTATAGATAGGAAAGTGGTGAAATGGGGAGCAAGCAGGGGGAAGACCAAAGGGAAAGCAGGACAGGAATGTACAGGAGAGAGGTAGGAAAGAACCATAGCTATCCATTTTATTAACAGTGTAAACTGAAAATACGTGCAGAATATTAACTAAATTTGGACTGTCACCTCCAGAGAGCGAGAAGGGTGAACACAATGCAGTCTTGTTCTATAACCAGTTGGACTGAATCAAGTGTGTCAAGAAGGCATGTGTGGGATGATTATTTATTTATTTATTTTTTTGTGGGACAGGTGCCCATTTGTTTTTTTATTTGAGAGAACAAGAGGAATGTTGGTAAAGGGATGCAGATATGTTTGGGGTTTACTATCTCAAGTTTGACACTACTCTGGCCGAAAGTGCACATATCTGAAGAAAATGTTCAGAAATTACAACACCGACCACAGTAAATGCCGAACTGAGCATTTCAGTGAAGTTGAATGTCGAACATTTCAACTGCACTGAAATTCTCTTAGCCGCTAAACATATTTTAACATGTTTTGCAGGGGGCAAGCCCCCCTGCACCCCCCTACTTATATATACAAACTCCAAGATTGCACTACACTGAGGAAAATGTACATTTCCCAATCCCCACTATAGTGAGATCTGCACTATACTGTCAAACCTTGCTACAGTGGCTGTTCGCTATTATAATGTTCGACAATATAGTACTCACACTAATGGTTCTGCTACCTGATTTTTGCACATACTTTGATCATACACAGTGTGATTGACTATGTGATTGTAAACCTCTTGGTCAGGTAAGTTGGGTAGGTGAAGAAGCAATTTCATACAGGCAAGACAAACAAGACAAGAGAAATGGATGCTCTGCTTGACATGTATGGGCAGTCTATTCCAGAGTCTGGGGAGTGTCTGGGTCAGGAACCTATCCCTCCAGCATGTTTTGTTTATTGTGATGACAAGGTTTAGATCCCTGGAGCGTGTGGCTCTGAGGAATTGGGATTTCTTTAAGTGTAGCATGTCCAGCAGCTCTGGATTTGACATGGCTTTGTATGTTAAGCAGAGATTGCCTCGGAGTAGATGATATGCAACAGAGTATAGCTGGAGCTTTTTAAGGCAGTCAGCATAGTTCATCTGTTTTAGGCCTGTGATTCTTTTAGTGAGGTATTTCTGCGGCCTTTCCAGTTGTTGCAGATGTCTTGAGAGGTACATACCAAATGGGGCATTGTATTCTATAATGGGTCTAATGATGGTTGAGTACAGTGGGACAATGACCTCCTTTTTTCTTGGTGAAAAGCCCTTAGTGATGAGGTGTGCCACATAGAAGGATTTCCTGACTGTTGTAGTGATGTGGTTATTGAAGGTGAGACAACTTTCCACTTGTGTCCCTAAGTCTCTTATCACACTTTTGGTGTTTAGTGTACTGCCACCTATGTGGTAATTCACGGGTACATGTTTTTTCCCAAAGGGGATAACTATACATTTCTTGGCATTGAGCTTGAGCCCATGGCTCTGGCACCAAGCATCTGTTTCTGTAAGGCCCTTTTGTAGAGTATCCACATCATTTGGGGATTCAATAATGGCTCCCAGTTTGGAGTCATCTGTGAACTTTGTTAGCCAGAGTCCCTTAGTGCTGGCCTGTACTTCAGAGAAGTAGATGCCAAACAAGAGAGGTCCCAGGACTGAACCCTGGGGTACTCCACTTATTACTTATCTGGAGCTGGATTTGGAGTCAGCTACTTTTACAGTGTGGGTTCTGTCAGTAAGCCAGTTGGCAACCCATCGAGTGACGTAGGGATTAATGCCCAGCTTAGTAAGTTGAATGCCTAGCTTAGTAAGTTTCTCACCAATTCCAGTTATCACATTTAGTAGAGTGTGCACAACTGCTCAATACATTTGCACGATGATGAACAAAGAGCAGTAGAACCAATCAAGGAGGAATGAAATAATTTCAATTGGAAGATTAATCTGATAACACTATAAAGGTGTATTATTCCACATACATATTATTAAGATCAGCTCCACTAGCTAAAGTGTTGCAACTGACAATGAATATAATGGAAACTGAAACAACAGTAAAAGTATATGGAACATCCTCTATTAGAACACATGACCACATATATGGTAGTCCTACACTCACATCTGTTGCCACAAGAAAATTGAAATAACACTTGCTCATGTTTCAGTTCATTGCTATCACTTGCACTGTCAAAACAATAAAAGAAAAAAGGGTTGCATACCCTGTACTAGAACCCAGGGCCACTTGTACTCCAGCCCTACACTTACACCTGCTACCACAGGACTAGTTACATGACTTTCCATAATTTTATAATCATTCTTAAGGTCTCTCTGTTAAGCATCATGCAAGCTGCTTAGCAGGTTTGTGCAGTGCCCAATAGAATTACTTGAACGTATCCAGTTTCTGTTTTTGGCTGTCTGAGTCCTGTCTGCTTCCTGGGTGCTCCAGTTGCCCAGTTTATGCATTGCTGTGCTTTGCACAGATGAGATAAGCAGAGCAAAACCTGCCACTCATTTCCTCCATTGCCTTGATTGCTCTATGCTCTGCATCATGAAAACAGTGGTCTGAAAAAAACATAAAAAAAAAAGAACTTAAGAGAAAAGGGACAAGTAGTTGAAATGAGGAAAACTCAGTCTATAACATACACACTAGAAAATGATGGTTCACTTGAAATATATCTACATAGATCTGGATTTCATCTCTTACTCCAATGAACCTTCAGAACACATGATGAGTGCCTTATCCTGCCACACAAACAGCTTTGCAACAAGGAGCTGAAATCATTCTGTACACAACCAACTGCAACATCATCTACAATAGTATGAAACCATAAAACTGTTTTCAGTACATGTATTATTTTTGGATATAGTGCACTTAGTAACCCAACCTGTCATGATTATTTCTTGCAAATATACAGCACTGTCTCACCTCTCTGTGTTTGTTGGTCATTCTTCAGTTATCTGAACAGTAGTTTAAGACATACCATCTGTAAGCTATTTTATATAATTGGACTTAAAATGTGTGAGGATATTAACTGGAAATTATAACATATGCAGTTGCCAACAAATGAAGGGCAGGTTGGATGTTAAGGAATACAGCTTGTGAATCGTGTGCTGCTTACTTGTACTTACATTTCCAACCTTGCATCTAACACTTTGTAGATCTAACCTGACACACCCACTATATGTAAGGCAGCCTGGATTGCTGTTGTGTTTTCCTTCTCCCAACCAGTAATCATTTACAGCTGCAATCCATTAAAAACAAACACTGAAGGAGTGCCTGCACTTTTACATATTTTACATGGATCCAAGTATTTGGGATTCAGCAATTCTAATTAGTTTACACCTAATTTGCATCTTCACCATGCTAACAGCCCTGAATCAACACCATTATAAAAAGGTAACCATGTAGTTAGGCAAACTGATGGTGAGAAGACTTGCTTATCTGAAGAAGACAATATACACTATTTATTTGGGATATATCTGTGCAGAGAATTACTGAATTTCAGAAGGTATGCTTACATTTTGTCAGCTACATACTGCATGTATTGGAATGTACTTAAGAAAAAATCTTGAAGCAAAGACTGTTACAGTTTTATCTTGCTACTTAAAAGTGTACTGATTCCATGGGCATGTTTGTTAAGGTATTTCACTGCAACTTGATTGACAGTACCTTAAAATGGAATGCTGTATGATAAATATGTATCGATGTTTCAGGGTCAGTTCCTTTGATAGCACTTTTAGCATTTCAAAGATGGTTTGTTAGCAAAATGTGTCATTTGCCTGTTATTTTGGGGGTGGAGCAAAGCAGAGTTACTGTTATGGTGCAATCAAGGATATTTTGCTATTGTTAATCTCCTTTTGTTGCATCCAGCCTGTTGTTCATATTTCACATCTCCAGACTGTTTTATATTTCTCTAGTCGATAATACTGAGAGGCTACCTTTACTGCTTAATCTGGGAACATTTATTTTGTACTTATGTGATACTTATGTGTATTAACCTTCTGTTGACTTTTAGACACATAGGAGTATGTCACCTAGGCATGTCAATCCTTGGAGACCCCCTCCTTCACCAATGCTGAGGACCAGGTGATAGTGGATGTCTTTAGGCAATATGGTGCCTTCCTGCTTCAAAGAGGATGGGGAGATATGGCATGCAGAATGCAAAGTTGGTACCTAATTGTGGATGATGTGAATGCCATGGGTGACCTCGGCAGAACATATGAGCAGGTGCACCACAGGCCGCTGACATATTCACATCTGTATGGAGGAGAGCAGCTGTAATGGGCTGTGACCAGATGGTTACCGGGAGAAGGTCTACTATAGAACCTCCGCTAACACTGAATGAACAGTTCCTAGCCACTGTCAGGGATCCAGACAGCTCTGCAGGAGAGTGCAGAAAAGCACAAACTGGATGTCAGTGTCATAGTGTCAGGGACTGCAAACATGTTCCACAAGGAGCTTCCAGGTAGGCTTTGTTATCTAAACAGTTGAACACTGTTGTACAGTAAAACAATTGAAATCAATACGCTACTTCTGTGTCACAAGGATTTTTTTGGGGGGGATTGAAGATTGCTACAGTTAACAAAACATAGCTTAGGTTGAAGTCATCAGTCAAGTTCTTGTTGAAAGTATAGTTAATGGACATATAAAGGGGTAAAAGTATTATCCCCTGTGTTACTATTAATTGTGATAATGTTGCCCTTACCTTTTGCTTAACTTCTTCCAGGGCCATCTGGCTTGCAGAGGAGAATACCATATGCAGATGGCAAGCCAGGCATTTTTATTTCAGTACTGCTGACCAATTTAAAGAAATATTTTAGTGTGTGATGCTGATGTGTGTATTGCTGTACTGCCTGTAATAGTGGCACCACTGTAGATTTGTTAGCATAACTTGGACTATAGTAGTGTAGGTATTAATTTTTCCTGTGTTTGTTGCTGTTCATCATAGGTGAGCATGACAGTGGAAGTGTGGGACTTCTGCCATCTGATGTCAGATGACAGAGGTTGCAGAGTTCTTACAGTGTGTCTCTATCCACCCTGTAGTACTCCACACATTACACATCATGTGGGTTGTGAAAAGTTAAACAGGGCTCTGAAAGCTCTTCTCCTTCTTGGCCTAGGTCTATTGGCAGTATTAGCAGCATTTGTTGCACATACATATAAATTAAAGCTGCAGCAGCCCCTAACATTCTTTCCATACAGACTCCTTCCCAGTGTTGTATTCCAATAAGTTTTGGAATTTGCAGGGAAAACCAGCACTGAGTCTATTGGTTGCTTTATAGCTTGCTGAATAGCTCCACTGTATTGGATTGGTTGATTAGCATGCAATTTAGCTGCTTATGTTGTAATTAGCATGCCACAGTGTTTATCTTGTTTGTGCGGTGGCACATGGCAAGTTCTTGTTAAAAGTATAGTTAATGGACATATAAAGAGGTACATGGCACTTACTAAAAAACTCTTTGCTACTATGACATGCATACAGTAGAAAAGGGCCAAGTAGGGTTTATTGAATTTGGCTGAATATCTTTATATTCAGAAGGCTTTTTTCTTCCTTCACTCTGATGAATTCAGGTACTCCTATTGCTTGCATCCTATGGTCCAAGTCTCTGTAGATCTCCTGCCTTATCTGGATACTCAGTGTGGCCCACATGGAAAAGGTCTCTATACTGAAAGACCACCAACACATGAAGCCCCAGCTGTTTGCTGTGCATATGGTCAAAGAGATACACCTGTCTGCATTACAAAAATGGGCAAGACAAGCAAGGCACTGTCATATTTTCTGCTGGGTGAGAGATTCTCTTAGCTTATGCCCCACATCATGCTAATGAATATATTATGTGTGCTGGATGGCCCATGAGGTCTAGCTTGAGGGTATGTCCATACCAGCCCAGTGGTACACCTCTTCAGCCCCTCCAGGCACATGGCATGATTGTCTTCATCTGATTCCTAGTTTTTATCAGGGCTCAATGAGAAGGTCCATCCATTATCCTCCACATTATAGCCACAGCATCCTCCCCTACATGTGCTTTCAAGCTCCCAATCTACTAATCAAACTCAGATCATGTAGGCCATAACCTAGACTTTATCCCTATATGTCACTGATGCAGGCAGTCATATTCACAAGGTGCTACAGATCCTCATAAAGGTCATTGTCCACCTTATCTTCATCATCTGTAATTGGATCATAATCATCTATCACTGTTATTTTAATGGCTTGCTTGGAGTCAGAGTTCTTGTTATAATTTATTTTGAGTTACAATAATACACCATCTATTTTTGGTTGTAACAATACACTGATTTTGGCACCCTTTTATTTTATTATGAGGGTTACTCCATTTGCTATGCATAATTTTTGTTTCACAGTAGAATATCTTAATGATTATCTTGTGTAAAATAATCCTTTACAATCCATTTTACTTTGCTAATTCTCAGGATGTCTGTGTTTATTCTTGTTATCTCATGTTTAACAACATCAAGTTTACCTTTAGTCATAGTTATTATATTCCAAGTTCCAATAGGCTATAGCTATTTGCAGTATCAAACTTTACTTTCAACTCTGGGTTCCTCAGTAAATGGATGACATTTATTTTATTTATTTTATTTTATTTTACATTTGGTTACCGGGAAGGTCCAGCTGAGCAAGTGTCCATTTTCAGTGGAGGCCCGGGGAGAAAAGCTCCAAGTAGTACAAAGATAGTTAGAAAGACTACAGTACATTCTAATATAATCAGGTATTAGTTTGAAAGTGTACAGTGCATTCTAATATAATCAGGTATATACATTGACTAATACATACAATAGCAAATTCAGACAATTTGAAGATTAACCAGGGAATAAGTAATTGAATATGAGTTATATCAATAATAGCTTTTGTTGAGTTTACAATATATATGTATGCACACTTGTATTTCCAATGCACACTACCAACTGTTCAGAAGTTAGCAGCATGTGGCATTTACAATATATGATAAATATTGAGGGAGTGTACATTATTCCTTTTTAGAGGGTACAGTGTTAGCTGTTAGATTAGAGAGCAGTCATACTGAGCTCTATGAAGGTATAGATAGTGAGGTTGGTGTTTAGATGATGCGTATCCTGGGGGAAGGCAGGATCAGACTCAGGATTTTGATAGGTGAGATTTTAAGAGTGCTTTCAATTATCTTGAAGAGGAACATGAGGTGAGAGCAGTTGGGAGGGTGTTCCATAGCTTAGCAGTATAGTTAGAGAAGAGACCTTCCTCAGCCGAGTTCTTTGCTCTAGAAACCTGTAGTAGGTATTTATTATCAGAGCGGAGGGGTCTAGGAGCTGAGTAAGGCTGGATTAGTTGGCTGAGGGCTGTTGTTTTATTTGGGTGGTAAATTATTTGGTGGGCTAGGCTTAGTTGGTTAAAGTGTAGGAGATGTGGAAGTTCAAGCCAATCAAGTTGTTTTAGGGATTGGCAGTGATGTGACCTGTATGTTGATTTTGTGGCAAATTTGGGTATTTTATTATAGCAGGCCTCTAGTTTATTAAGGCTTGATTTATGTAGGTTGATGAGGATAGGGGATGCGTACAAGAGTGCGGATAGCAGGTGGGTTCTGGCCGTAGTAATTCCTGTAGAAGGTGTTAGAAACTGGGCATTCCTGTACAGGAGGCCTAGTTTCTTGTGGACTTTTTTGATGGTTTGGTCTATATGGATGCCGAATTTCAGATTGTTGTCTATTACTATCCCCAGTAGTTTGGTGTGGGTAGTAGAAGTGATGATAGTGTTATTCTTGGAGTATATGTCGAAGGTTGGGGGGCAGGTAGCAGTTCTTGTGGGAGAGAAGATTAGGAGGTTAGTTTTGTTGGGATTAAGTATCAGGTTTGAGTTGGTTAGCCAATTTTCCACTGACAGGAAAGTGTATTGGGTAAGGTTTTGGAGGGTTGTAAGGGAAGGGGCTGCACAGATCAGGGTTGAGTCATCAGCATATTGGATTAGGCTGGCTTTGGAGGTATCAGTGTGCAGGTGGTTGGTAAAGAGTGAGAATAGAAGAGGTCCAAGGATAGAGCCTTGTGGGAACCCGATAGTGACTGACAGGGTGTGAGAGAGAGAGAGTTTGTTGCCATCAGACAGCTTGTTGTCTACCTGCTAGGTAGCTTTGGAACCATTTAAGAGTTGTGATATTAATATTTAGGGAGGAAAGGACTTGCATAAGTTTGACCATGTCAAAGGCTTTTGACAGGTCCAGGAATAAGGCTGATACAAATAGGGAGTTGTTTCTAAGTTGGTTAACTTTGTTGGTAAAGGTAAGTAGGGAGGTTGTTGTGCTATGTGCAGGACGAAAGCCATGCTGGGTGCAAGACAGTAGGTTATGTGAGGTGAGATATTTCATGATGTGTGTGCATTATTCTTTCTAAGATCGTGGATAGGGGAGAGAGAATGGCAATAGGACGGTAGTTAGTAAGTTCATAAGAAGTCCCCCCTTTGTGGAGGGGGATTATGTTTGATAATTTCCAGATAGGGGGTACATGTGATTCAGCTAGAGATCTGTTAATGAGTATTGTTATTGGATAAGCGATGGCTTCTGCTGCAATTTTAAGATAGTCAGCTGGCAGGTTGTCAGCAGCTAATGTAGGTTTTAGTTTTTTCAGATGTTTTTTGATATAGGTGGTGGATATTGGGTGTAGTTTAAATCGGGTGGATGTATCCTGTGGGAGTGAGGCATTGCTTGTATTTGGGGAAGTGTTTGTGTTAGTTTGTTTGTTGGCTAGGTTTAGAATGGTTTCTTTGAAGAAGTTGTTAAAATTGGGTGTCTATGCTGTCACTACTGGGAGTTGTTTTTGGGGTGGGAGTATCAATATTACCTGGTTGTAATAGGTTTTTTACTGCAGCCCAGAATTTTTGTTGGTGTTTTTGGTGCTTGTTTTGGATACTTAGATAGCAATTGGTTTTGTCTATTTTCACTTGTTTTTTGCTTTATTTCTGAGTTGTATGAAGGTTTGTTTTTATGATATAGTGACCAGGCTTTATCCCTGTCTTTCAGTAGTGATCTTGTTTCTTTTGTTAACCAGGGGGAGTAGTTGGCTTTGACTCTCACTTGCCTAGGGGGTGCATGGGTGTTGAGAATATCAAGGAGGGTCTTGTTGAAAGTTAGGCCTGCCTCATCTACGGTTAGATGTTTGAGGTGTTCCCAGTGACAGTTTAGTAGGGCAGAAATGAAGTTGTCAGGATTAAAAGCTTTCTTATTCCTGATTGTATGGTAGGTGGTTCGATGTACTGGGTGGATGCGATCACGAAGGAGGAAAGTTGGGTTGTGGTCACTCAGGTTATCAGGGAGTTGGCCAGAGTGAGATGTAAGATGGGGTGTGTTTACTAGAATCCAGTCTAGTAGGGAATTACGGTTGGTGACTTTGTCAGTTCTAGTGGGGGTTGCGATGGTTTGGGTGAACCCGTAAAGGTTCATGTGAATAGTTGGGTTTGTTGAGGAGCATTGGAGCCAGTCAATGTTGAAGTCTCCCATGATAATTGTTTCTTGGGGGAGGTGAATGGAGTACCATTGTAGCAGGTTTTCAACAACAGAGGTGTTGTTACCTTGTGGTATGTTTCCTCCTATAATGTTTAGGGTTTTGCTAGAGGTAATGTTTAATTTAGCTGTAATAATCTCTGCGTTATCTATGTCTGGGATTGGGGAGTTGTGGAGTTGTAGTGAGAGGTGATCTTTGTATAGGATCGCTATCCCTCCTCCTTTTTTGTTAGTTCTGTCTTTACGTAGGATGTTGTAGCCTGGGGGTGTAATCTCATTACTGTCTATGTGGGGTTTAAGCCAGGTTTCTGTAATTGTTACTATATCTGGGGTGTAGTGAGCTAGCACAACTTGTAGTTGATGGGTTCTTTTGGTAATGCTTCTTATATTAATGTTGAAGACATTAGACAAAGGCATGCCTGCTTTAATCTGTTCATGCCATATCACTAGTCCTACGCACACTTGCTCTCTGCTCTTTCTGGTAACATACTGGACACCTTCAGATGTGACGCAATCATCTTCTTGTGTCATTTCGACACGTCCCATTTTCCTTAACCATATGGTATCCTTGGCAAGAAAATACCGACTGTGATTTCATTACTTTGTCAAGCAGACTGTGTTTAGTTTCATCTCTCTATCCTGATCTGCCCATCCTGGGTGTCATTACATGCTATAAATCGTACCTTCACTAAAATAAACAAGCATGGATTCACACTTTAATTTTATTCCTCCCTGGAAAGAGCCCACCGTCCCCGAACAGCATATCTGAAACACACTTCTGATCCAAATAATCAACATATGCGGAGAACTGAAGATCTTCTACTGATGTCCATAAATCTCAAGTAGCTTCTTACTGCAAAAGTAAATTGTTTTTGGACTCTAGTCTTATGCCCCAGAGGTATCCACATAATCAGATGTAATGGAAAGAATCCATAATGCATGGTCTTCTGGAGCATCTCTTTCAGCTGGGTAACATGTTCATTAAAAAGTGCTTGGACAGAATATTGCAAAGAATTTCCCACTCCCATAGAATGTGCACTGCATATAATATACATGTGAAGAATAGTGAGAATGCATGCAGGAGCAGGAAGGGAGAATCATAAAGGCTACATTTGGAGATCAGATAGGAGGACTGTGAAGATGTTCAGAAACCAATATAACTGCAAAAACAGCAATTCCCAAAGAGAAAGAACTGATTTTCTTATTGCAAGTATAGTGGCCTAATTGGCCCTCTTGTATTGCAACCTGTTCCAAAAAATCTGAAAAAATACAAAATATCTCCAATGCCAAGCAACAGAGCTACATATACTTAGGACTGCACAACATACTGCAAGAAATTTACTGCATAGTCAGTGTAATTACCCTGATTCAACACAGAACAAGTACAGGCCCAGGAATTTAGTTACCAAACATGCTATGAGACTGTTAGTATAAAAGTAGCCTTCCAAGCATGTGGACTTAATTTTATTGAAGTACTAATTAGACAGACTAGTTCTAAGACTGTATGACATCAGTGAATGCATAACTAAAAATGGTAATGCACTCTGCACTGTGGGACCCTGGGCAAAGTTGACCCAAGTGAAAGATTTGAATGAATACTGAGGAAGTACTAAGTCAAATGCATTAAATGTAGAGAGCAAAGTAGATTAGGGATAATAGGTTTAGTGTAGACAATGTCTGCAAATTATTTGGGATCATCATCATCATCATTTTCTACTCCCTTTTTGCATATTTTCTACATCAGGTCAGAGTGTCACACCAACGATGGTTACTTTTCTCAATTCAGCTGTTCTGGCAGTTAGCACAGAGAACTAAAGCTCTGACTTTCTAATGAGCTGTGAACATTACCACTCTCCTGCCTTCTTCAACTGTAATGCCTGAATAGCACAGGTGTTCTCATGCAGTCCATCCATTTCTTTCCTGGATGTCTTCATTTCCTCTGGCTTTCTTCCTGTCTCTCCCAAATCTACTTCACCAAATTGTCCACTGCTTTTCACAGATGTTGTTGTCCTTGATCTTCTCTGCTATCAGGGCTGCACGGGCTTCTGTACCGATGTCATCATTTCTTTGTCTCTCTCACAGTGCACATCCCATTGAGTATCTCAGGGTCTGAATTCACAGCCACCCCTTATAAATAATTGAAGCTATTAACCTGTTCCACTGTTTTGCCTTCTAGCTCTGTTTTCAGCTTCTTCTGATTCCCCCATTTGCTGCCATGGCAACTGTCTTGTCTGTATTCAGTTTCATATCATGTGCCTTTAGTTTGAAGGCAGCATTTCAAATGCACTATTTTATAGATCAAACAGCAAGATAACATACTGACCTCTTGGCCAATCGGCAGTATATTGGCTTTATGAAGCATGATACAATGGTGTTCAAGTCCAGGAGCATGGACCATAAATCTATCAATCTAAATTAGTGCTAGCTACAATGTATTACCTTTACAAAAAAGAACCAGCACTAAAATGAGGTAAACTGAATTCTTGGACTGTTATAAATTCTCAAGACAGTCATCTTGGCTTTTGGGAATCACAGTACCACAGTGGAGCATATTATTGCCTCACAGCAAGAGGTTCCCTGGTTTGATTCTCAGCTGGGGTGCCTTCTGTGTGGAGTCTGCATGTCCTCTCTGTGTTCATGTGGGTTTCCTCTGGGTGCTCCAATTTTCTTCCACATTCCACAGAAATGCAGTATGTGGACTGGACACTCTAAATTGGCCATAGGTGATGTGGATGAAATACAGTGGCAGGGCTTGCCACCCAGAAGTGTAAATCTTAGCTCTAGATGATTATCACTGTTGAAGTGACACCCTGGTCTCATGTGCAACAAATGGGAAAAAAGGGGTAGGGGATGGATGGTGTCATTCTGGCTTCATATGCTAACTGATAGGTTACATTGCAAAGAAGTCTGTCTTAAGGCAAAAATAGTGTGAAGCAGTCTGAACTTTTTGTAACATATTCATAAAGGAATTATCAATAATTTGACCCACATAGTTACAGTACAGGTGATGCTAATATGTATAGAGTAATGTCTTGCAGATCAACATATGAACTAACAAACTCCGTTAGTTCCAGGAGATCACACGTGTTTTGCCATGTCTTGAAAAACAATCATACCACAGCTAGCAGAAGAGGCAGTAGCAACACTGTAATGCTTGACGATGTTGCTTTCTCTAGGTTATCTGGTACCATGATTAAAACATATACCAAGACTTATAAAAAGCAAGTTTAATACAATTGTTCTGCATCTGCTGGAAAACACATGGAGCATGAAAGTGCTTTAGTGCTGTCCTGAGGTGAGTCATTCACACTGATGACAAGTGCTGACATTTATTTTTCTCATCATTGTAGTAATCTGATGTTCCGAACTGAACTTCTGAGTTTCTTTCAAATGAGAAGTTATGTGACTTTTTTCATATAATGGTATACAATATTCAACGTGTCAGATGAGCAAGGTATCTTGGCTAGTGTTAAATGAATAAAGATCTACCTCTGGATTCATGGAACCATCTACAATGACTACCAGGTGCAGTACAGTGATCTTCTCAGCCATCATACTGACAGATGAGTAACACATAATTAGAACCCTAATTCTGTCAGTGTCTACTCCGTGCATAGCAGAGAGGAATGACTCGAGCATGCAGCAGTATCTGTGTGAGCTACCCAATTCCACAGAGTGCACATGGTCATTGTGCAGGTGATGATGTTGAAAGGGAAGTTAAGCAGCATATTTTACACCCTGCAAAGATCATGTCAGGTGAAAGATGGCATAAGAATAAATGAAAACGCATGGCATAGTAACCTGTATGTTCTTCCGATACAATAGCTGGTTCTTCCAGGATAGCTACATAGTATGATATTGACACACAGTGTCCTAGTCTGCAGCTGAAAGCTATATTTAGTGTTGAGATTTTCTTTTTAAGATGGAATACATGTACAGTGCACAGTTCATCCTGAATAGACATGTGTGTGTGTGTGTGTGTGTGTGTCTGTGTGTGTGTGTGTGTGTGTGTGTGTGTGTGTGTGTGTGTGTGTGTGTGTGTGTGTGTGTGTGTGTGTGCACGCGGATAAGATCTAAGGACAGAATTCTGCCCAGTTTGGAGCAGAAGCGACATTGTACCATAGTGGGCAAATGCTTCAGAAACATCTGACCTTTAATTGTCTCATTATCAATTCATTTGTACTATCACACATTTTCATATCACATGGCCGTAGGACTCCCTACAGCACTCAGGAATAATAGAAGTCCATACTGTGTGTTAGCTTGCATTGTTGGAAATGTAGGTGCATTTTACTTATCTATATATCTACATCTATTGCTTGTTATGTCTGTCTGTATAACTGTTCATGTATCATTATACACACACACTTAATATTGTTTGTGTATGAGTCTGTGTGTCTGCACGTATGTGCGCGCGCGTGTGTGTGTGTGTGTGTGTGTGTGTGTGTGTGTGTGTGTGTGTGTGTGTGCGTGTGTGTTATGAGTGCGTTTGTATGACTGTGCATGTCTGTGCATATATGAACTTGAGCACGGATGTGAATCTCTGTGCATGTTGAAGGAGTGCTTTCTGTTACTGAGGGCTGTGAGGCCATTGCAGATATGTATCACACCAAAAGAGTGGCTTTTCTCCCAAAACTACTCCACTGTTACTATACTGTAGTCCAGCTTAGTATGACATGACAATTTTTGAACCCTTTATTTTTTTCCCTGAATCACATTATCACCATTCTCCCATATGTGCTACTCAACTACATATGTTCTGGGTACCTGCTGCTTGCTTGGTACCTTATAGCATGTTATATTTATAGCTCTGCTTTGCATTCATACATGTTTTTATATACTGGTCTTCTGAAATGTCTGTCAGTCTATATTTCAAGCCCCAGTGGATTAAGGTACCAAATTACAATGCAAATTATTTCTGCAATTTATGCTTCATGTATTGCAGAAATGATCGTCTATAAGATTTATTTTCTTTACTGTGTTATACAAAATGCATGCTTATAAAGAAATAAAGGAAGAAAAGAAACAGGAAGAATGCAGAGTCCCTGTAATCACAACTTCGCAGGTAAAAGCAGCACTCTCTAAAGCCAAAAACACAGCATCCATGGGACCGGACAACATTTCAGGCTGCATTTTACATGGACTTCAGAACAAACTGGCTCCCCACCTAAGTACCATGTTCAGTCATAGCCTCACATCAGGCTTTGTGCCCACTGAATGGCACACAGCAACAGTTATCCCACTCCACAAGGGGGGAGCCACCACTGATCCTGGAAACTATCGCCCTATTAGCCTGATGAGCCTCGTCTGCAAGGCCATGGAATGTATCATCATGGAATTCATAAACAAAGACATTGGTAACCTCCAAACTCTGGATCCCACCCAGTTCAGGTTTGTGAAAGGCAGATCTTGCCTCCTGAACCTGGTCGGCTTCTTTGAGGCAGTCACCAAAGCCGTAGATGAGGGTAAGAGATGGTTCACACAGCCTATCTTGACTTCGTCAAAGCTTTCAACACCATCCCCCATTCTGGAATTATAGCTAAACTCACTAAACTAGGTGTAAATCCCTATGTCACAAGATGGGTTGCTAACTGGCTCACTGACAGAATCCACACTGTAAAAGTTGCAGACTCCAAATCTGACTTCAAACCAGTGACAAGTGGAGTACCACATGGTTCAGTCCTGGGACCTCTCCTGTTTGGTATCTACTTCTCTGAAGTACAGGCTAACACAGAAGGCCTCTGGCTAACAAACTTCGCAGATGACTGACAAGCTAGGAGCTATAGTCAAGTCCCCAAATTATGTAGACATCCTACAGAAGGGCCTTTCTGAGACAGATGCCTGGTGTCAGGGCCATGGCCTCAAGCTCAATGCCAAAAAGTGCATTGTTATCCCTTTTGATAAAAACTCTGTACCCATGAACTACCACATAGGCAGCAGTCTTCTTAACACCGAATGTGTGATGAGACCTTAGGAACCAGGTGGACAGTAGTCTCTCCTTTGATAATCACATTGCCACAGTAGTCAGGAAATCTTTTTACATAGCACACCTCATCACAAAAGGGTTCTCATCCAGGAAAAAAAGAGGTCATTGTTCCCCTCTACTCGACACTCATTAGACCCATTATAGAGTACAATATCCCTTTAGGAATGTACCTCACAAGAAATCTGCAGCAGCTGGAAAGGCCACAGAAGTACCTCACAAAGAGAATTACTGGCCTCAAACAGATGCCCTACACTGATTGTCTAAAAAAACTCCAGCTTTACTCTGTAGCATATCACCTACTCCGAGGTGATCTCTGCCTAACATATAAAGCTATGTCAAACCCAGAGCTGTTGGACATGCTACACCTAAAGAAATCCCAGTCCCTCTGAGCTACATGCTCTAGGGACCTAAACCTTGTCACCACAATAAACAGGACTTGCTGGAGGGATAGATTCCTGTCCCAGAGACTTTCCATACTCTGGAACATGCTACCCATCTACGTCAAGCAAAGTTCCTCATTAACACTCTTCAAGAAAAATCTTTATGAATGGATGGGAAATAGGAAATACACCCCAGGAATCACTTCTGTGGCTCTGCTCAACAGGGGCACAGGAAATTAACTTTCTTGGGTTGGCGTAAGCCAGGGAACTTTGTTGGCTAGGCTTACTTAGGCCCTTGGGCCGATAGCCTAGTACATACCTATGAATCTATGAACCTATGACCATATCACCTCAGTATCAGATAGGTTTGCAATACTTATGAAGAAATAAGGAATGACTTCTGGTTATTTTAATGTTATTACTAATTTAACCTATGTGTGGAATGTGGTTTGAGGTATAAGGAAGTGTGACATGGAGGGGGGGGGGTTGAATGATTTACACATTAACACACCCCCTTGGACAAATCTTAATATTATTATTATACTGCCTTTATATTTTATATCTGTGTTCTATATCTGATACCAGTCAATAAATGTATCTTTGGATTTCATCAGACAATGAGATATCAGTATTACAAAGACCTTTAAATACTTTGAATGTTTCCAAACAAAGTGTGAAACACAGTGGCTCACTTAAAGAATTTTGCAGTACTATGTGCTGTACAGAAAACATTTCAGAAAGACTAAATGTCTGCTATTTTCCTTTAAATACCCTTCACAGAACTTCAGACATATTTTAATTTTCATGTTAAGCTCATATAGTGACATATTGTGATCTATTATACCAAAAAAGTCATTGCTGATCTAAAAATATAGCAAGGAGTCATTTAATTATAACGTGATTTGTGAACCTCTTAAATTCTGTTTCCTTTTCTTTTCTATTTTTTGCTCTTGTCACTCTTTGAGAATCTGTGCAATCTGCCTCCCCCCAGCCAGCCTAATGACCCATTTGTCCATCAGGAGTGACTTCACTGTGTCTCTTTCATTCACCTGGAAACAAGGGTTATTTTTTGGTTGATTAAAGTGTTTTGGTATACGGCTCGCTTTTTTTTTTTTTTTTTTTTTTGTGGACATTGTTTGTGGTTTCTGTAGGTTTTTGATCCACATCCCTACATTTCCCTCACACATGGCCATAGGTGTCCTTGAGGTAAGTATGCAAAGGGCTGATGTGATTGGTGTCACTCACTTCCATGAGAGATGTGACACTAAGAAAAGAATACAGTCCGACTGCCAGAGCTATAAATTTTAATAAAAGGATTAAAACTTTAAAAACAAAGATTATAAGTTTATAGTTTTAGCAGTGGTAGTCAGACGGCATTCTTTTCTCATTGCTGTTTGTGACATTTAGTGCCCACTCTTTGTTGTTCTTGTTGTATTATTGTTCTTTTTCCTAGTGATGTAACATTCAAAGGCTCACACTCTCATAAAAACACATCTGAGTGGTCTCAAGTTTCTGCCAGGGAATCTAAAGCCGAGCATATACTTCAAGCCCTTGTACATTTCTCTTCCCCCCTGAAAGATGGGAGCAGGCAGAGCCTCAATTCCCCCCACCCCCCTCCTGAACCAGCTCCTTCACTTCTCAGGCCTCTTAGTGAATCTTTGTCAAACTGTCAGTACTTCGTCTGTCTACTCCATGGAGCTTGAGACAGAAATCCTATCTTAGTTAAACATTTAAATAATTTTCTTTTGCTTTTCAGTGACTCTGTGTAGAAAACGATGAACTATGCTTCATGTAGACTTGACATGCACATTTAAATCTGCGAATTATGTTGCAGAATGTCTTGATGTCTAAATCCATGCTAATTTTAGTGTCAACACACTCACTAACTTCTTTTGTCTTTGAACCTTATTGTTTCTACAGAAAATATGTTTTGTTCTCTCTTTTTTTACAGAACATTTGCTCTATTTTTGTATGCTTTGATAATAATGCAAACAATAATACCAATAATGCAGATATTACAGTTTTGCATCCAGTGTCAATGTTTCTTAAGCACAATGGAGTCAAAATGCACTGTGCAAAATACTTGCTATAACATAATCTCCACATTTAGCTCTGAAATCATGAAACCCTTCCATCGTACAGCAAATTAGACAGCTTTCTGACTTTATTCATTTTAAATATTTTGCCCTGCCTAAGTATTAAGACTTATAATAATCACTTTATAAAGTGCTATGAATGATGCTGATATTCAGGTGTATGAAAAAAGACTGCGACGTATTGCAATATGTATTTTTAACTTTGATTTTTGTCTGGATTCCTTTGTATTTCCATGGCATACTTTAATCTGATGGCTTGTTATAGGCAATGGCTATGATTCAGTTGTGATTATGTTTCCAGATGTGCTATCATCATTTCAAAAGGCAGGAAAAGTTTCAAGTTAAAACGAACATAGTGAGGCATAGCCATGAAAGAAACATGAACCTTCCCATGGCCCAGTTCCAGATGCAGATATAATACTTACAGTGAGCATAATCACTTAACTAAAAAAGTTGACTCTGCAAACTGTAGCAGTTGTAATAACTGGCGAGTGATGCTAGGATTTGCCAAACAATCACTGGTGGTGATATGACTCAGATGTTTACCCTTTCATCACTGGTACTCGTTTGAATACATTCTGTGATGAAACAGTTAAGGGCTCAGCGTTTTTCTTTTCTTCTTTGACTTTAGGTTAGCAGCTGGCTTAAGTTTTATTATATGACAAGCTTGCATTACCCATGATAATCACAGAATCTGCATTTAATACTGAGATGTATTGCTGTGATAGAGTAAGGTAGTTTCATTCAAGCTATTGTAATACTTATGTACCAGACTGTTTCATGACAACTGTACAAGTTCTCATCACAAACATCTTAAAACAAGACAAACAATGCTCCCTTTGTTTAAGTAGAAAATTCCGGCTTACATTTTTTTAAACAAGAATCATCTCTATTGAATTATCACTTATGATACAGGCATACGAATATGAATGTAAATAAAAACAAACCATATTGGCATGTTTTCATCTGCAAACATTATACATCACTTATAATCATGCCATTACTATACTATTAATAGAGTAAGATAAATGTAAATTACAAAATTCACTAACAAACAAGTCAGTTGCCTGTTTCTTGGACTACAACTCAGTAAAGGAAAACCTATCAAAGTTTGTCCCAGGAGACAGTCCAGGATTAATGTCTGCTAGTGTTCATTCTCTGGACTGTGTTAAGATGGATTTTCTTTGTTGAGTTGTGCTGTGGTAAACAAGTAAATTAATGAAAGCAATGCTTCCATATACCTATATCCAATCTTTATATCTACTGTATATGTATGCGTGTGTGCACATATAGGTGGGTGTCTATGTGTGTGCATCTATACATATGTGTGTGTGTGCAGATGTATATATAGTTACATTTAGTTGTCTTTTAACAAACTCTCTATTCTTTTAATTAGTTTTTGTAGATCAATGAGAGTGTATATACCTTTAAGAAGCTCTCCAGCGGCTTGCACCAAAGTATAAATACTGAGCACAATTGAGCCTGACTGCCATTTTGTAGTTAGCTGTTGAGATGTAAGCATGCATGTATGTAAGCTGTGTTTGTTAGTTAGTTCATTCGCATTTAATGATGCTGCTATCCATCCTGATTTATTTATATGTGTTAAAGCATCAGAACAAAGCTCCAAGCCTTCTCATTATTTGTATTAGAGATGAACGAGCGACAGTGTTCCTTTATTTGTTTGTTTATATGTGTCGTTGTCATTCCTTTTTTTGTTATACTTTTGTTGTTTTGCAGACCATGTATATTCCTGAGAATTCCATATTCACTTATGAACCAGAAGATGGTAAATTATTATCATGCAGTGTGTCCTACCTGTCATTTTCCTTTTCACATTTGAAGACACAAGTTAGATTCCAAAAAATAATTTCTGGGTAAGCACTGCACCTAAGTTTCACACATTAGCATGGCAGCTGTAATCTCCAGAGACTACTTGTGGACTCCTTCGACCCTGCACAAGATTCTGTAAAATCTAAATGCCATGTTCAGATGTTATAAGGTAGAAAAAGGAAATGGCAAAGATTACCAGAAAAATCGTGTGTATGAGCCTAAGAATGCATTCTTAATTAGTAGTTTCAGCAACACAGGAGAATGTGCATCCTTTACCACCTGCAGAGTGTGCTGCAACAAAGGGGTGACCTACAAGGCAATGTAGATCTGACAAGGAGATCATTGACAGAAAATGCCTTAAAGGGAACTGGTATAGCTTTAATATGAGATACGTGCTTCCGAAATGACTACACAAAATCTATGGAGCAACATAGCCCAACTTCAAATAAAATAAAATTGCTTTTTTATTGTATTGTTAACTGGGATATTTTGGCATGACATGGTTGATACCTTAGGTGTATCCCAGACTTTAGCCTTAAGAGATTTTGAAACGTTCCTCTGTATCATGTGCCATGAGGTCATAAACTACATAAAGTTCTCATGAACAGTACCAAGAACCACTAATCATCGGAACTATTATGGGATACTATGCACATCTCCCAAGTACTTGGTGCTACAGATGCTGACACGTATGTTAACCAGATGGGATGCTACAATGACTTCTCCGTCTGTTTACAAATCAGGTTGTAAGCGCATCACTCTGGAAGTGTATATTATTTATACTTTTTGTAATCCTGTGAGCTGAGAGTAAATTTCTCCAGTAGTAATATCTCACACAGATACCTAGTAGCTGAGTATCTGTATAAAGGTTTACATTTAGCTGAAGTATTTATTGTACTTATTTTTATTATTTTAACATTTGTCAATGGGTAAGCAGACTGTTAAAAATATGGACAATTTAGTGCAGTTAATTAATAAAACTTATTGTTGGAAGAAACCAGAGTACACCTGTGTAATCAGGGTTGGAGAACATGCAAACTCCAAATAGGTAGTGACTAGGAGTAAGGATTGTACCTAATTCTGAGGCAGTCATCTTTCCAATGATCCACACACAGAGTTTTTTCTTCCAGAAGACTGGTGATAACATTTAGACCCATGGCTGATATCACCAAGTAGCCAACATTAGTCACCAGCACAAGAGTCCTTCAGTGAGCCTAACGAATTGACAACTATCCTGATAGAAAATGCGTTTGATCTCCTTAAGTCCTGATTCAGGTGTTTAGAAATATCGGGATTTGACCTCCAAAATGCACCAGAGAATATGTCATGTGCCGGTCACTCTCTGTATTAGACAGTACAATATGATGACATCCAGTCATAGTGACAACTAGTTCTGGATTGCAGGATCTATACTCCAGAAGATTCAGGCCTTTTTATAAGGTGAGAGATTCAGAAAATTGTTAGACTTTTTTTTAAGATGAGTGACTCAGAATATAGTTAGACTGTCCACCTCTGCTGTAATGATGAGCCCAAATAACAACAAAACATACCTAAAACTAATGGAGTATGGCTTATTTATATGAGTACATTAACAAAGATCTGTATGTTATCGCGTATTCAGTAGGCAGTAAGCTGAAACAGTTATATCCACAGATGTTATTTGCATGTCTTTCATTATACCTTGCTCAAGGGTGATTTGTAAATATTTTGCACATATGTTCCTCCATTTTGTCAGGGGCTTTCTGCTTGTGTCTTATATGCAATGGCTGAGAAACAGTTTTGCTTTTCTTCTTTGATCTTATCAGTTGAAGTACAAGAAGCAAGTCTTCTATAGGATGTTAATAATAATGATAATGATGGCACTGAGGAATCAGAATTAGAAGAAGACTGTCAGGGTATAGGAGGACGGCTTAGTCGCTATGTTTAGGTGATAGTGTTAGTGATGTCTGGCCATATTCTGTGTATCAGGGGCTTAGTCGCTATGTTTAGGTGTGCTTAGTTGCTATGTTTAGGTGCTAGTGTTAGTGTTGTCCGGTAATATTGTGTGTATCAAGGGATTACTCCCTGTGTTTAGGTGCTAGTGTTAGTGTTAGTGATATGTAGTAGCATTTTGTATATCAGTGGTTTAGTCGCTATGTTTAGGTGCTAGTGTTAAAAAAAAAAAAAAAACCTATATGTGGGGAGGGGAATGGACAACATATGTCCACAATAGTAAGGAAATGTGTGCCTGAAAAAGTAGGAACATAAAAACACACGACATGTATACTCAAGTTAAAAACTTGCAGATACATGAATTCCTAACACAGAATGGATGGCAAATTCCCTGCAAGGTACATGCAACAAATGGCCAATGTCTGACTTGTGTGCATCATGCGTTTGTGATGGCTGTTAACATGTTTGTGTACAAATGACACAAACAACACAGTAATGTGGAACAGCTAAACATCAATTAGCGTAAATACATAATAAAATTATGGTTGAATATAACATACCGAAATATACTTCCAGGGAAACATACTACACTAGATGGCACATTCCCAAAAAGCAATGACAATATTCCAAATACATGTGTATGAGTGATCAAAGGACAGTCTTGTATACACAATTGCAGCAAACTACTTGTGGGAGTAAAATAATTCATAATATTACATTAAAAAAGGATGATTGATGAGCTCTCGCTATTAGGGGCATAACAAATTTAGAGCCATGCAAAGCAATGCAGGCATATTATACAGAAGGAAAACAGCCCACGTATGTTAATATGCATAACAGGCAGCAATGTGACACATGTCAGAAGAGACCTATAGACACAATACAAAGGTGTTTTGCCATAATAACAAGGCTGCACAATATAGTGATTTATTGCATGTGTCATTATTATGATAATATCATAAAATGTAAAAAAAAAAAAAACATGGTGAACGGCAGCCCCTGCTGTTAACACCATATAGCAAGGAGACAGGTTATGCATTGATTAATGCCTGAGGGATAAATGATGACCAAACAAAACTCTGCAATATAAGGCACACAAAGTAGCATGATTCATCACATACAAAGTCAAAGTGCCAAAGGGACTTTGTGACACACCAGTGTAACTAATTCAGTAAATACACTGATATGGCATGTATGTCAAATGGAATACTAAAAATCAACATTGCAACAGCATTGTCTGCAAAGTATGCACATATATCAACCATGTGCATATATTCACAGAAGAATGGCACAACAGGAGTACATGTGTGAAATGTCATAAAACGTAGCAGGTGTAGTGCATTACACCAGTCATATGTCATCTCCTTTCCATGTAGTCATGTGAGCAAGCAAACGGTATCAGGCCTATCTGTCCCATACAAGGTCAGACTGGCTTAGAACTAACAACGTCATGTGTCAATTTATGTAGATGAGGCAAGCCACAAACAGAGTGCAGGAATACTTTACCAGCACGTTTGTAACACTGTCCTCCTAAGTTAACAGCATACGAAGGTCACATGACACAATGTGTCATAATGCAGCAAACCTATATAGCCCCACATGATCTTGGATTGTGATGTGTACATCACGAGATACATATTAATAGCATGAGTGCATTATAGGATGTTGGCACAAATTCTTCCTTAGTAATGAAAGATAACCAACTAGGGACTCACCATGGTGACATCATGACATGATTGGAACACATAAACAATACTTACATTCCAGATACCCCTTCTTGATGGGATCAAACATCTCAAATAATCTCCCTGGTGGTCTCCTGGAAAGAGTCAAGTATAGCCCATACAATGTCATGAAAGAACATCCCTATCATTCCCCACATCTTTGTCTGAATAACATCAGTAGCTGCACTGCAGATCTGATACCTCAGGTCTTTAGGCTGGCATAGTAGCGGTCACTATCCCTTTTGGTCTGCATGAACAATGGCCTATGCTAGTCAAATTCCCTCATCACCATCATATCATCTCGGTGTTTCACCTGGTCCTTGGAGTCAGAGTCTGAAAGAAGAGGTCAAGCTTATCATTGTCTCCTACAGTAGAGGAGTGGACAGGCATGGATCCAGCACTCTGTAACATGACAATAACTGTACATCACTAATTTATTCATAAAAGATAATAGCAATAAGTATAACAATATAACAGATTTGTAGACTGTACACATAACTGAATTCTTAATCATAACGCTATACCTAACAATGGAGTATATTTTGTACCCCATCCCCTGTGCACCTCTTCTATAACAATAGTAACCAACCTGTCTGTGTATGCACTGTTGAACAACATGACCTTTAACTTGGTCAATTCTGCCTTTAGATCTTCTCTTTATGTCATTCTGGCAATATGAATGGCTTGTCCCTTTAATAAGTTCCTTTTCTGAAAATGGGGGTGACAACTGGAATAATGCAAATACCCATTGCACCATGTATCCTTCCTGGTGTATGGTTGGAAGATGTCAATAAGACTGAAAGGGATAGAACATATGAAAGGGCATATGTAATGAAATATAACCAATACACAAAATCTACTTGTCATATTTTAAAAAGTAACTGTGGTATTTTTAAAGTGAATAAGGAGCTGTATGAGGTACTGGGTCATGAGCCCACATTTTCTTATAAGACCGGTAGGAATTTCAAACAAAAGGAGGACGCCTCACAGAACTGAGGTGAAGAAGGGAACTACTCCATGTGGAATGTGCAAACAGTGCCCACTTATAACAAAGTCTGAATTTGAGGTTTTAGAAAATGGGATGGTAGCAAGGTCTACTTTAGGAATGGGAACTGCAGTATAGGTGAATAACAGACGCACATAAAATTTGTTGTCAAATCATACAGTGTTAGCATTCTGGGGGCCCCCAGCAAATGTCAACTTGGCAGCCCCGGGACATTTCCAGTCTAAGTATCACCCTGTGACTGCATCCCCTTCTAAGGAACCTTTTAGTTCATGCTGCTTGGAGTACTTTGCTCAGACGGAACTTTAGCTACAATTGTCTTACTTTAATGTGGGCCTGTGTTCCACAATATGTTGGCTTATCACACAGAGGGCTGTTTAAAGTTATTGGCATTAGTTGACACAATAATGCATTACAATAACTCTGTCTTCAGGAATGGACTTAGTTGAAATTGTGTTCTAGGCACAGCCTACTGTTTCACCAACCCAACACCACCACATCATGCACACATACATCCCCAGTTCTCCCCTCTGTTTTTCTCTCACTCCAAGCTTCCCACACTATGCACATTACATTTATTTCTTCCTTTTCTCACATTTTGCCTTACTCTTCATCTTTTTTTCAAGACAAAGCCTTTTCATTTAATGATGGCTTGAACGTTAATTATGATTAATTATTATTAAGGACAGAAATTCAATGTTGCTTTTTAACTTTAGTTTTCCTTTCATCCCTTCAACATATCTCTCCTTTTTAAGCCAGCTCAATAATAATCATTTAGGAAATATCTCAGTTAAGCCAAGTCTCCCAGATGCCATAGAGAAATAGATGCCTGGAATGTATTTAAGAGCATTTTTCTAATCTTTTAATCAAATGACTGTCCTGAATTAAAAACATCAGTATTTCATGGAAGGCATAGGTTATGCTCATGGTTTAATTTTCAGTGTGTAATAATATATAAATCCTATCTGAGAATATTGCTTGCCTCCATATCTCCCCATAAAAAGGCAGTCACTACCAGTGCATCCCTCTGGTGTTATATTCAAATGAAAGTAAAGGTTCAGATGGCCATAATCATGTATTTCAAGTGACTGCTCTCTTACATATACATGACATGCCTCCTCACCCTTGACCCCTATCTCCCAAAAGTAGCAACTTGTATACGTGCCTGATGTGGGGTTGGGAGGAAAGTTAAACAAAAAAAAAATAGTGATCACAGCAATATATTTCACTTTGCTTCTAAACAGTACACTGCCCCTACGCAAGTTATAGTACACTTCCGAGGTCTGTAAGAAAAGTAAAAGAAACAATGATGACTCTGTTGCCAGCCCAAACACAAGCTATAATGACTTCCTGTGCACACCTCTAAAGTTGATTCTAAAGAAAATGAAAGACCTTATGCCCACACCATCCTCGGCTCACCAAACAACCTGCAGCAGCCTTTGGTACACATCTCTGGCAGGGTTAGTTTTTGATTGGGTGTGATTGAGGGCAGATGCCACCATTAAGTCCATTTCAAGATCCATTTATACAGTCCAGGATGTGTGAGCTAACAGACTCCTATAAGCTGAGAATGTCTGTATGTTCTGTAATGTATTTTATGCTTTACTTCTGAAATGTAATTTCTCGTTATTTGTATTTATTTACTGCTACCCAAAAGGGTTAAGTACTTGCCCAGTATTATTGTGTGTGTGTGCATGGAACACTGATATTTTTTACACACACACTCACACACACACACACATACACACACACACACACACACACACACACACACACACACACACACACACACACACACACACACACACACACAGACTTTCTGCACATTCACCTTCATGGAAACTGGAAGAATTCCATTTAACCAGCTGCATGTTTTTTAGGTGTCTGGGTTAACCATAGCACATGCATAAGTGTATACACAGACAGGGAGGTTATGCAGACTCCACATAGAAAGAAACATAGTCAAGTACTCCACCAGAGCAAAGTACTGTGAAATGGAAATGTTACTCAGTGCGCCACAATGGCAATGATCAGTTGATTTTGCACCCATCCTTTTTCTGCCAAACCACCAAAGATAGCCATTCATCATGTGTAAGTATGGTTGTGATGGTATGGTAAGTGAAAAAAAATATGGCCATCTTGTTACTCTTAAGTACACCGCAAACACATGTCCCCAACTCCCACCCCCCACAAACGTAATGGCAATGCCGATGATGTTTGTGCTAGAAAGTGAAATAAATTACAGCCAGCTTATTAAAATAACACAAACACACACACACACACACACACACACACACACACACGCACACGCACACAAACACGCACACAAACACACACACACACACACACACACACACACATGCACACACATTCGTGCACGTGTACGCACACACACACACACACACACACACACACACACACACACACACACACACATACACACACACACACGCGTGCGCACATGCACATACATGCGCAAATTTTGCACTGATTTTAGCAAATAGCAATTCATTGTGCAACATTATTATTGCCACACCAGATCAGTGACTGTTGTTTAGCAGTCATCAAATAACAGCGACAGCAAATTACTTTTATTTATCTCATTAAGAAATAATTCATACCTGTCACAGTCCCTGATTTCACAAAATGTCCCTGATTTTGCCTTACAATTTTGCTCTGTCCCTCGAAAAAAAGTTTGACTTGCTGAGAAACCATTCAGGGTTGCAGGCAGTCAATAAACCAGACATCACAATTTTTTACTTCATATTGCCCAAAAAATGCATGTTGATGCAAAATGTGTTATTCTTTTAATTTTTTATGTGAACCAAGGTAATATTTTAAACATATTCTTCATTTTGAGCCTTTGTCCTGCTACTGTTTTTGGCTTTGCCCAGAGTTCTTGAGGAAAGAAGCTGAGAATTACAGCATCTGGTATTATGCCCATATTTTTAAATCACCCTATAAGAGAAAAACATCCCTGAAGATCAGAAGCATCATTTCTTCTTAAAATCCATAGTAAGCATCAGGTATCACCTGTGTTTTGATTGGAACGTGGGTGCAGTCTATTGTACAGAGGACACAGGGGAAGTTGGCAATGGCAGAGATATGTTCCATGGCATTTCTGCACTCCAATGTTGTTGAGAAGTGGATGAATTTGTCCACTTTCCTGCACATTACTGGCAGGAACTGCTATAGAATACAAAAAAGGCACCTATCTGGGACACTCCTATCACATTTCCCAAATGAAGCTGAAATATCCCAAATGCCAGTATACCCAGGCTCAGACACACTTTTGTTTCTACCAGTGCTGCGTTACCCCACAGACTGTGAGAAGATATGATTACACATACTGCACATACCCCACACCAGCTCTCTGCCAAACATCATTTCTATTATTTCCTGGTCAGTGAGCTGTCTTAATTGTAGTGTGATTCTTCACTTTGCTGGTTGCCTTCTGGGACTCATTTGCAGATTGTCCTCTATTATGGCTTGCTGTTTCCCAGCCTGCTGTAATACACTAAATGTAGCTTCCATATTTGTTAAATGATATTTTGTGGAATCTGCAGGATTGCTTAGAATTTTTCAGGAAATTGCAAAGCAAAGATTAAGCATAAATGGCTTCTACTCAGTGCTTTCATAAAATTCTTGGTTCACTAGTCTATCACATTTTATTTTTGTTAGGTGCATCCATTGTGTTTTGGAATCTGACAGGATTGTGTGGAGTACTCAGTTATACTATGCAAAATAAAGTAGTAATTGCTCTTATCTTAATGTCTATTATGGAATCAAATCTACCCCTAATATGCTAAAGTCTTCCTTTGGAGTGCTGCATGGTCCAGAACTTTCTTTAGGATTCTGTTCCCATGTTACATATCTTGTCACAATGCATTTACAGTTATGTTAGAAGTGAATTAGAAATAATTGTTAATTACTATAAACCCTTCATATTTTTGCAAAGGTAAGTGAATTAATAGAATATTTAAGTAACAATATAGAAAATGTTATATTATTCAATGACAGAGGAACATTTAAAGATAAAATATCATGGTATGTATTAAAATCATTTTTATATGATAAAGTTTTAGGTTGTTGTAGAAACAATATAAAATAGAATATGGATTTCATAAATATTCAAAATGAGAGAAACATGACAAAAACTAAAGATCAGAAAAGAAATTCAGTATCTGTAGATGTAGTTAACATTTTAAATAAAACATATCAGCTCATTTTGAATCATAAAGTTGTATCATATTCAAGAAAGTGAAACTACTAGCTTACTCTACTTTGTTTGTGTCTTTCAGCTTTTCCCTGTTAGGGGTCGCCACAGCGGAACTCCGGACCGCTAATGATTGGTAGTGGATTTTTACATACCGGGTTACCAGCCCTGATGCACAACCTTCAATGAAGGCATACCCCATTCACGTATGCCTCCACACAGAAGATGCTCTAGCTGAGAATCGAAAGGGACAGCATCTTGCTATGAGGCGACAACGCTACCGCAGCACCACCACCGCAGTCACTAACAGAATGATTGCATAGACTAGCTACAAAATCAAAATTGTTTACTAAAACAAATCAGTAGCAAAATATTTCAAATAGTGATGATCATAAAAGTGGTACTGACTTAAAACTTCAAAACATTCAGAGAGTATTAAAAATATATTAATAAATAAATTACTATGGTCAGGATTAGTAAGCCAGTTTGCACAATGAGCAGTGATGAGCAAACAGCAAACAGCCGTACACATCCATGCTGGTTATAAAATATAGGTTTGCAGCTGCATATGCTAATGTGTGAATAAAGAACTAAAGCACACACTAATGAAGCAAATAATCATGGCACAGGGATTCAGAAAGATAAACAACAAGCATCTCCATGTTGTGCGTTTTACCCCTGAATTCCAAACATGCTGGAGTACAGCGATGAAGAAACTTAGAAAAATGACAGGGGTTTCTGCAGCCATTATAAATCTATATGTGCAACAGGCTCTAATACAAGGTGCTGTTACTGCTGCTACTGCTGCCAGACCTCTGTCTAGAAGGCATAGGGTCTTCAGACCATGTTTGACCTACCATGGACTACAATGAAATAGAAACAATAGAGCACTAAAGGGTAGACAGCGATACTATAAAACAAATAGTGAACATCTGTTGTCCTCACCTGTGGCCTTGAGGGAATCATGGAGAACCATTCCAATGGAAATTAAGATATGTGTATCATTACATATACTAGCTAAAGGGACTTTTCAGAGACCCACAGCGGATACAGTGGAGGTGTCACAGGTCCCTGCCTCAAGAATATTCCACAAGTTTCTCAATGCAGTACTGCAACATTTGAGGAAGCATTTATGGTTTCCACATTCCTCAGAGGAGAGTAACCACCATGCACATTCTCTAGTCCATAACACATTTTCCTGACATTCTTGGTGCAATCAATTGCACCCTCATTGAAATAAAAGCTCTTCCTGATGAACTGGGAAGGAACTACATAAACAGAAAAGGCTGTCCCTACCTCAAGTGTTAGGTGGTCCATAAAGCAGGCATAATCTGTAATGTATGTGCAGGTCACCCTGGTAGTTTTTACAACTCTCAGATATGGCACACTTAGGACCTGTACCTATGGTTTTCAAGGGGGGAATTCTACAAAGACATCTAGTGGGGAATGCAAGATATGCACTGGAATCTTGGCTCATGGCTCCCATGAGAAACCCACAAAATCCAACTGAACAAGGTTGCAATACATGCATACAGACCAGAAATATGAGATAGTGTGTATCTGGACCACTCAAATCACATTTCCAATGTCTAGATACATCTGGAGTTACCCTGCAGTATAACCCTGCTAGCTCTACCAAAATACTGAGATTATTTGCCATCTTATATAACATCATATTTAGGAAACAGATGCAGCAGCAATCCTCAGGACAGGAACTACAGATTCCAGTACCACAGGCAGGGCCAGCAGAAACAAATGAGGGGTTAGATGTGGAATCAACAGCTGGAGACAATCATGGCAGTTGGATGGTATATGCACTCACTGCTTAACCCAACAAGAAAAGAAGCTAGCTTATACAAACAGTAACAGCAATGCATGTAAACGTACCAGTCTTTACTTACCCATGTACTACTGCACATCAGAAATAAGTATTCCAAGTCAGTAACCTCAACAAGGGTCAGGGCAGTCTCAGCATCATCTGCACAAGGGGAAGAGCATGCAATACTACATGACTAATAATAAGAATACTGTAACATCACTACCACCACTAGTACTACAACAACAATGAGCACTACAACTAATAATACTGTTGAACTTTGGCAGACTAAAACAAACTGAAATTCAGGACAAACATTGGAGAAAACAGGCATTGACTAAGCAATGATTAGCTATCCACATTGTGTACCAGTCATGGGCAACCTTGTGACACAGAATTGTGCAAAGGGCAGGGAAAAGTTATCATCACTTACAGGGTGTATGTGTGTGTGTGTGTGTGTGTGTGTATGTGTGTGTGTGTGTGTGTGGGGGGGGGGGGTTACAAGAGGACAAGCCTGACACAAAAGAAACAGTGTCTGTATGCGTGTGTGTGCATATGTGTTTGAGGGAAAGAAAGAGACAGATGAAGGTCAAAGGAAGTATGCACTTTTCAGGGCTAGTAGCTCCAGATATAAAGAAGTCAGTGTTGAAGAAGAATCGTGTGTGTGTGTGAGATGGTATTGGCAACCAGTGGTATATTGTGTGTGAGTCTGCAGGAACACAGCCAAATTAGCTATGTTATCACTATACCCTGGCATCCTGAAGAGGTGTGAGCCATGCATAGTACAGGATTCAGTTCAATCCTGGCACCATGACTAAGTGAATTACCTCAGCCAAAAGTAGCACTGCTAGTTCCATGATACTGTCTAGAAGTAGGGGTGCTACCTGGATGTGAATGTTGTCTCCTAGAGTTCTCATCACAACTATATCAATGATCATGACCACAACTTTGTGGACAACCACTTGTGGATGCACACACATCCAACACAGAGCAGTGACAGTAGTACCACTTCAGGATTGGGATCTGACATGGCCACATTGTATACCTTATAATGTTCCATTCCTTCAGCATCTTGGATGCTGACCATCCCCAGCAGAAATTCCATAACAGACACTGTACAATGTGGTCCAAGGAATCATACACCCATATTAGTTCAGTCTCATACATCAGAATGCATGACAAGCAATACTCGTATCTCTTCCGAGGCCATGATGGAACTTCTCTGTGCTTTCATTATGACACTGCAAATACATTGGGTAGCAGACACTGACACACCCATATCAGGGGAAGGGTCGTAAGCATGCCACCTCTGAGCACCCCTGCATGGTCCTTTAGCCTCACAAAGACTAGGGGATGATTTTGACAGATCTGCAAATGGGGTGACCACATTACCCTGATCAACTGTGCTCTCTCAGCTTGTCCAACCTCAGATAGTTTCATGCCATGGCAACACAGAGGCATACTGGCTGCATTTAGACTTTGAGAAGATGAAGTGGATGAAGTGGGATACACATCCTATGTGTCAGGTATACCCTCTGCAACCTAAGAGTAACCTATTCATTACCTCTATCATTGTCAAAAGCTACTGATCCTCCTGCATCAGGCGATAGAAGCTTCAAGTGCTGACATCAACCTCACCAGTGAATACACCAAGAAAACAGAAAAACAGAAGGCACCGATCTTACCAGTGAATATGCCAAGAAAACAGAAAAACAGAAGGCACCAACCACACCACTGAATACGCAAAGAAAAAGAGAAGGCACCGACCTCGCCAGTGAATACACCAAGAAAACAAAAAAACAGAAGAAATTCAGATAAATGATCACAATATGCTATATGCTATATATGTATGTATATATATATATATATATATATATATATATATATATATACATATACACACACACACACACACACACATATATATATATATATATATATATATATATATATATATATATATATATATATATATATATATATATATATATATATATGTATACTTGCAAGGCTATGGAACGTATCATCATGGAACTTATAAACAATGACATTGGTAATCTCCAAACTCTGGACCCTACCCAGTTTGGGTTTGTAAAAGGCAGATCATGTCTCCTAAACCTGACAGACTTCTTTGAAGCGGTCATCAAATCCGCAGATGAGGGTAAGGTGGTTCACACAGCCTATCTAGATCTCGGCAAGGCTTTTGACACATCCCCACTCTGGAATTAAAGACAAACTCACTAAACTAGGTATAAATCCCTGTGTCACAAGATGGGTTGCCAACTGGCTCACTGACAGAACCCACACTTTGAAAGTAGCAGACTCAAAATCCAACTTCAGACCAGTGACAAGTGGAGTACCACAGGGTTCAGTCCTGGGTCCTCTCCTGTTTGGTATATACTTCTCTGAAGTACAGGCTAACACGGAAGGTCTTTGGCTAACAAAGTTTGCAGATGACTGCAAACTAGAAGCCAACTCCTAATGATGTGGAAATCCTACAAAAGGGCCTCACTGAGACAGATGCCTGATGTCAAAGCCATGGCCTCAAGCTCAATGCCAAAAAGTGCATTGTCATCCCTTTTGGTAAAAACTCTGCACCCATGAACTACCACATAGGTGGTAGTCTACTTAACACCGAAAGTGTGATAAGAAACCTTGGGACACAGGTGGACAGTATTCTCTCCTTTGATAATCACATCACTGCAGTAGTCAGGAAATCCTTCTACGTGGCACACCCCATCACAAAAGGTTTCTCATCCAGGAAAAAAGAGGTCATTGTTCCCCTCTACTTATCACTCATTAGACCCATTATAGAGTACAGCACCCCTTTTGGTATGTACCTCACAAGACATCTACAACAACTGGAAAGGCCACAGAAATTCCTCACAAAGAGGATTACTGGCCTCAAACAGATGCCCTACGCAGACTGTCTCAAAAAACTCCAGCTTTACTCTGTCACATATTGCCTACTCAGAGGTGATTTCTGCCTAACATACAAAGCTATGTCAAACCCAGAGCTGTTGGACATGCTCCACTTAAAGAAACCTCAATCTCTCCAAGCTACATGCTCTAGGGACCTAAACCTTTTCACCACAATAAACAGAACATGCTGGAGGGATAGATTCCTGTCCCAGAGACTTCCCATACACTGGAACAAACTACCTATCTATATCAAACAAAGCTCCTCATTAGCACTCTTCAAGAAAAATCTTGATGATTGGATGGGAGATAGGAAATTCACCCCGGGGGTAACTTCTGTGGCTCTGCTTGACAGGGCACAGGAAAATAATTTTCTTGGGTGGCAAAAGCCAGGGTACCATTTGGCTAGGCTTATATAGGCCCTAGGGCCAATAGCCTAGTACCCTAGTACCTACCTATGAACCTATATATAAATATATATATATATATATATATATATATATATATATATATATATATATATATATATATGTATATATATATATATATATATATATATATATCTATATCTATATATATATATATATATATATATATATATATACACAAAAAAAACACACACACACACACACACACACACACACACACACACACACACACACACACACACACACACACACACACGTATATATACACACACACACACACACATATATATATATATATATATATATATATATATATATATACATACATATATATGTATGGAGGGAGAACCTATGCCCATACCTTGTAGAGGTGGTCATTGAATCTGTATGCTAGCTGTCCCTACGTCCTTAGACACACAAACTAGGAACTGATAGAAGTATAATAACATAAAACATAAGACAACTTAAGAAAAAATAAATAATACAATAAACTTAAACTTTTTACCAATTTTATATGAATGAATTATATACCTGGTGTATCACTAGTTGACATCCTGTGGCTGTCTTCCACCTCTGCCCCACATTCATTACAGCACTGGTTAACTCCTGTGAGTTGCCTGAATCCCTTACAGTATGCCCACCACAATTAACTCTTCATTCCCATGCCAAAGCCTTGAATCTATTGAAAGGACTCTTGATCATATCACTGGCCCAATGTCTAACACCCTTGTAGTTATGCCCATGGTCACCCACAGCATTCACATCACTGATAACCTGTTGCCAGACATGGTCATAGAGGGACTTGTCAGCTGAATGAGGATCTAAGAGCCATGCCCCATGCAGATGGAGGACCTAAGCAATGACCTCATTCTCAGCATCTGAGAGTGCAAGTTTGCATGGGACTCATATTTTCTTTGTTGTTTTAGGTGTCATATCTCTGTAGTGAAATAAAAAAGATATACACATACATATATACATACCTATAACACACACACACACACACACACACACACACACACACACACACACACACACACACACACACCACAAGTCGTGGCGTTACAGGCTGATCTAATACTGCAGACTTCATCATTTATAATATTAATGACATCTCTGAATAAAATACATGCAAGACAAGACATGTATAATATCCATATCCCCCGACTTGACAATAACAACTTTAAAGTGTAACAAAAATTGATTTCAGAGATACTGAATAGCTTTAGCAGAGAAGAGTTTCTTAATGTAACAATAACCTACAAAAGCTTCAGAAGTCAGACGTGTCAACATCCCCAGAATGTTACTAGAAACCTATGAAATATAAGTGAAGAAGCTGTTCAATAACAACTGTTGTACGTTCATAAGAAACACATCCTTTTAATGTGCAGATAGCACTCATTGCAAATAAAACCCTTCCAAATATAAATCTGCAAGCAGTAGTTGTATAGAGCATAACATACCTTGATGGATTGTAATAGACTCCTCCAAAAAGTATTGTAAATGCAGCAGTTCTGTCAGTAACAGTAGCTTTGTTTGGCAGCAGTTGGGAAACCAAGCAGTCTCCCCTGTCATGGTGGAAGTTCCATAGTCCCAGGTTCTGGTTATATCATGCAGGTTTACCCCTCTGGGCGTATTAAATATGTAAAGTAGGTGTCAGCTCATTATCATCAATGAATTACTCATTCAGTTAAACAAGGTGTTAGGTTCTACATGATGCTATGCACAGGCTTGAGCAATACAAGAGCAAGTATTCAGAATGTTGGCTAAGCAATGCCTTACAACCTTGACTCATTAGCAGTTTTGTACACTCACTTATCTCTCATGCTAATAAGAACTACAATCACAGAGGGTATATGAGAAAGAATAGTCTAACTTAGAAGGCTTCATTTACATTTAGTAACTTAGAAGAGAGCCATGATGCACCCTTTAGCAAAATTGTATAAGAAAATAATGTGCCTGTGATGACAAAGTTGTTGTAAGCCATATCAACTATATACAATGTAGACATACAGAAAGTAAAAGCTTAACTCCTTGTAAATTGTAATAGATTCATGGTTCAAAGGGATCAAATGGAGTAATGCACATAAAAGGAAATAACGCAATCTTGTCTTGCAGACATTCAGCAAAACCTGTATTGTGACAGGACAAATTACAACTGTATGTTAGAACAGGCATATTGCTCTCTAAATGAAGCTGAGCTCCAAGTAAAATTGTAGTTGTCAAGCTGAGTACATGTGCACCACTATCAGTACATTACTCTTGTTAATATTAAGGTGGTGAACACTGTTATCATGGCTTCAGGGTTCAGCTCTAGAGAAGGTGATGTCTTTGTAAAAGTAGGAATCCTTATTATCAACCTTTAACTTGTACAAGGCTGTAAAATTGAAAAATCATCACTGATTCATGATGTTTATTTATTTATTTATGTATATATGTATGCATGTATGTAGTTATTTATTTTTATATGTTTATTTATTTACTTATTTATTCTGGCCTCATCCTTTGCATGATGCTTGACATAGCATTTCAATGACTGCCAGTGGTAAATATCTCTGAATGACATTCCACTTCCCAAGGCAAAAACTCAAAAAATTTATTCCACACTCTGAAAGACTTAGCTGTCAGTAGTGCAAATACATCTGACTGTGACACACTTTAATAAGCACTCTACACAGTACGGAATGCAAAAACATACACCTGACTAAGCACTCTATACAGTACAGAATGCAAAAAAATACACCTGTCATGTAAATTTCTCATTGACTCAATGTGTTAATGCAGTAAGTTCTGAAGAACAGCACAAACAGTGTAGGGTTTGAAAATACATTAATGATTGTTTGAATTGAAGTGGAAAAATAAGGTTATTTTTTTCTGTACTTGTACCTGAAGTACATTTGCAATTAAGAAGGTGAATGTTTCAACAAATATGTGCCTAATGGATGCTAAACAAGTTAACTGTAATCTGTGCTCCATATTGATCATAGTAATGTTAAAGCACACTTGCATATGTCTGATGTTACAAATAGTTTTGTTGTGCAAAAGTATGAGGCAGTACAATTAGCGACATTAGTGGTTAGGGAAATATGAAGAGGTCAGCAACATGCATTTAAACATATGTCCAAACATGGCTTCAGTGGAGTGATAGTCTTCATGACCCCAAGTGCATATTGCACTGATAAATATTGTGTAGAACATACTTCCTGTACACTCTTTACGGCTCTTTCCTCAATATGTGTTAAATGCATTTTGTTTTAGAGAATACTGCAGGTCACCATACAAGGTCAACATTTTAAAAGTATTTATTTTTTCTTTGCACAACAGTTTTCAAGGAGCACTGTCAGAATCCAGGAATGGCTCTAATTAAATGGCATTACACATTCTATGGCTAAAACTCAAAAAAAAAAAAATTAAGACTTTACCATTGCCCCCAGAAATAGGGTTGGCTTTGTCACGTGTCAGCACTAAGGTATCAGAAAAATCACTGCAATGTTGTATGTATAAGAATACATATATTACATACATGCCTCAGATTATCAAGCCAATAAATGAGCTTCTTAATGTGCAAAGGTTTCAGGATTGTTGGAATTAAATCTAGTTTCAGTCATGTTCAAAACTGCATATTTCAACGTACACTCTGTAAATATCAGTTCTACTTTGGCATTAACAGTTAATACACAGAATAAAGCAGATCAGAGCTCTTTCTGTGATGGGTTCAATTCCCAGGTGCTTTTACTCATAGTTTGTACTTTATTAGCTGCCACGGTATTACATACTACTTAAAGTAAATTTATATAAGGACAACACTGAATGACTACAACATCACTGAAATTGTCATGTTATGTTTGTTTGCAACAATGTTCTAGCTATGAATACCATCAGCTATCCGAAAGAACGTGCCCAGACGTGCTAATATATAATTTTAAATGTAAGTGAGGTATCATTATTAACCAGCAGTTGATGGAGTCAGTGTGGAACATTTGTAAATACACTGATCAGCACATATGACCAAGACTCAATACCATATTTCAAACCTAAAGTGGACATTGAAGAAATCATACCGACATTTCATTCCATCGGTGTGCTTTTTATTGTGCAGATGCAGTTCATCACTGCACACTACATGATATAATTTGGAGCTAATTCCCTGCCATTTTCCCTGATATCTTTGAGAATACATGGCATCCAGTGTTGGAGTTAATACTCAACTTAGAGCCAAAGGTACTGTTAATAGAAGTGACCTTTGTTGGACCCTTTTTGAAACTTTATAGCCAAATGCTGCTGCAGGATGAAAAAACTGGGTCCCACACCAATGCTGAGGCTTGGAATAGCTTTTCCAAGGCTGTCAGTAGTGCAACTCACCTGTCATGCACTAGTGAACAATGTTGTCACCATCACAGTGGCTTTAAAAAATATAAGCAGGACCTCCTTTGCTGGTGGGAGAAATATTTCAGGACCAATGACCCACCTGAGTTGTATAAGTATAGTAGTTCATTACCAGCCAGTACAATGCCATGACTTGCCATCACAAAAAGTTTGCCATTATTTTTTTTGTGTGTATTGCTTCTGCAAAGATGGAAGGGAATAGGAAGATGCATTGGAGAGACTACAATGTCTCAGAGAAAGGCAGACTAAGTATGGTTCAGGTCTAATTGATAGCCATTTCATAATAGCTCTGATTCTGAAATCATTTTATCAATTCTGTGGACATCAGTCCATAAATTCTTGACCCAGTCACAAATGAGTAAGCATACTCTATATACATCAAACATGCATGCCTGCTCAAATAGTTCTAGAAACATTGCATTAGCAAATGTTTCAGTCACTTTAGTTGAGTATGGTATAAAATTCAAGCAGCAATTACTTTGTATTTCCTAAAAGTCTATTATTCTGTAATAAGTAAGAATAACAGTGCTATTTCACAAGACCATTTTATGAATTGGAAAGCATAAAGCATATATTCAATAGTCAGACAACTCTTTGCATAATGTATATAATACTGATGAGTTCTTGCAGCTGTAAAAGTGTGGGGGGCCCCCCCATGGCTCTATGGTTCCGGCACCCATGTTTAGTGGAACAGGAACAAAGGATGATCAAGAGGTCGATAGATAAAACATCTAGGTGAAGGATGGACAGAGAGAAGGTATGTTAGATGGACAGACTGCAAGTGTCAATTATAGAACATGATGATTCAATAGTAGAAAAGCAGCTTAATACTCTGCAATATTTTTGGTGAGTCAGAGCTTAGTAATTAGGTAACTGGCTGGTCAGCTGCAAAGGGAAAGGATAGAAGGGAGGTAGTTAGACTTTATCAGCAAATGGCATGGATGGAGTTGAGGTCTGGGAATTTGCACAGATTTAAAATACACTTTGGGACTTTTATTCAACCCTATATCAGTCATTTGGGGGTAGACAAATGAGTAAAGCTGCAAAACCATGTTGTTTTAGTTGGAAAGGGAAGATTTTGAAACAGGAAGTACAAGAGGTCCTGGAGAAAGGAATTTCTTCTCTAGAGGTCTGAGAAGTGATTAATGGTTTGAAAAGGGTAAATCTCCTGGGAACGATGACTTTGCTGGAGAGATTTACAGTGTCAAGAGCTCTTGGTTAATTATTAATCTTTGTTTTAATGGTGAAGTATATACAGTGTTGCTTTCCAAATCATTTACAAGTCTTATTTTCTAAAGGTAAGCAGAATTTGAGGATCACAGAGAATTATAGACGAAGTTCCATGATTAATGTTGAAGCCGAAATGTTGGTATTGATATTGGTTAAAGGGATTCAGAAGTATATCCCTCACAATTAATAGGGAAGATTCAAAGGGGTTATTTAAAGATCAAGCTGCAGTAATGCACTGGCAGAAAGTAAGAGAGTTTTTTCATAGTGTGACGAGAGAGAGAGAGAGAGAGAGGAAAGGACACAGGCTAGGATTATTTTTGTTATATTAAAAACGGAATTGATTCCTTGGAGTGGTATTTTTTGTTTTATGCACTAAAGGGGATTGGTGTGGGACCCAACTACTTGAACTGGATTAAAATGTTATAAAGCAACACAAAAGTAAAATTCTTAATGGGATGCTTTCTCAGGATATTGTTATTATTAAGGGTACCTGGAAAGGGTGTCCTTTGTCCCCAACCTTATGTATTTATACTATGGAAACTCTGACACAAATGGCATTAGCCCTAATGTGCAATACTTAATTTAACTGAAAATATTTTGGTTTATTTGTAGATGATTGATTGCTGGCCACTGATAGATTTGGCTTTGTTATGCCAGTGGTTGTCAGGGTTTTTGAGGAATTAAAAGATGCATCAGTTTTGCAGTACAAGTGGAATAAGGCAGTGCAAGCGAGGACAAGAATAGGTGGAAATGTGATTGAAGAACAATGTCATAGCCAGGAGGACAATGCCAAATTATTTATAGCTGAAAATAACAAAACAGGAGGTTATAACTAGTAATTGCTCTACCTTTGCCAACCAAATTTCATTGCTGTTATTGGTTTGGTCTAAACATTCTTTTACTTTAGCATTTAATTTAATGCAAATTATGATTATATCTAGAATATAATACCTAGAGTATTATACGTTTGTAGGATTTGACTGCTTAAAGACTCAGATAACAGGTGGAAAGCTAAAATTCTAAGTATTTGTGACAAGTCTGTTGGGAATTGGGAAGGTAATAAGATATCACAGGTCCGTTATGACTTCCTAGGATATTGGAGTGGGGTGATGGGAAAAACCTGATTTTGTTGTGTATCAGAATCAGAAATACTTTATTGATCTCACAGGGAAATTTCTTATGTTACAACTAAACAAATAAACATAGGCACAACGTATACCAAAATATTACATAATTAGATATGTTAGATACTATACTCACCTTTGTTACACCACATATATAACAGCAACGTCTGACATAGGTACACTGTTGACCAAAGTATTAGATTAGTTTGATAACACATAAAGCAGTGACATGAAAGGGGGAGTCTTTGGGTTAATTACCACTCTCACTAGGATATGGAATACTGCACATTACAATACTTTAACTAAGGTATAGCATATTGCACAAAGAATAATTGCATTGATGACTAATATTGCACTGACAGGAAAAAGAAATAAAAGAGAGATAAAAAGGATGGGGAAAACAGAAAAACATGGGTAAGAGTTTAACATTACACTATGTGGTCTCCTTCCATGATGGACTTTAGTTATGCTAACATTCCTTTCTCATCCATGGTTTCAAGGGTGTCCAGTTCTTCTCCTATTACTGAGCTAGCATTCCTTACCACATTACTGAGTCTGTTTGCCTCAACCTTCTTTATACTACTACTCCAGCATGTCACTGTGAAGAAGATAGCGCTGACCACTACAGTCTCATAGAACAACCGCAGCATAGTGTTGCCGACTCCAAAGGATCTGAGTCTTTGTAGTAAGTGCAGCCTACTCTGTACCTTTCTATATGCCACCTGTGAGTTTTTCGACCAGTCCAGCTTACTGTCCAGGTGCACCCCCAAAAACTTGTAGTCCTGAACAATCTCCACTTCAACCCCCCCCCCCCCCTAATTGACAGAGGGTTCATTACAGGATGAGATTGTGATCTCCCTGGATCTACTAATGTTCAGCTGCAACTGATTAATTTCACATCAGCTGACAAAGCTGTCCACTACCCTCCTGTATTCCTCCTCATCTCCATGCCTGATACTTCCTACTATGACCAAGTTATCTGAGAATTTTTGCAGGTGACAACACTCAGTGGTATAGCTGAAGTCTGTATATAGGATGAAAAGGAAAGGTGATAAAAGTGTCCCCTGTGGTGCTCCAATGCTACATAACACTGTGTCAGACATGCAGCCCTACAATTCAACATATTGGGGCCTATCAATCAGATAATCCGGGATCCATGAAACAAAGGGAGCATCCACTCCCCAGCCTGTCTGATTGAATGGTGTTAAAGGCACTTGAAAAGTCAAAGAATATGATTCTGTGGGATCCTCCCAGTTTGTCCAGGTGATTGTATGTTCTATGCATAAAGTGGCTAATGGCATCTTCAACCCCTCTTTTCTCCTGGTATGCGAACTGAAAGGGTCTAGTTTTGACCTGACCTTGGGGTAAAGTACTTTCAGGATCAATCTCTCAAGGACTTTCATGCAGTGTGACATGAGTGCCACAGGCCTGTAATCTGAAGTATCCCCCAGGCATGCCTTCTTTGGCACCAGAATCAGGCAGGATGCTTTCCATGACACGGGTGACCCAGGAGTACTAAGGCTCAAGTTGAAGATCCTGAATAACACCCTTCAAGCTGCAAGGTGCAGGTCTTTAGCACCTGTTGGCTGCTGCCATCAGACCCACCCACTTTTTTATAGCAAAGTCTTCTTAGTTTTCTAATTACCTGGTCCACTGATAGAATGATAGACAAACTGCTAGCCTCTACTTTACCAGCCGAGGCGGGAGTGTGGGCATTTTTTGTTGTGCCATGTGGTCCGGATGTGATGGTCTACATTCCTTCCTCTCTGTTGAACAGTAGACTGGGGGGGGGCAGACAAGGTATGCATTTTGCTATCCAGGAGGACATCTTCCCTTTGCAAGTGGGGACTGCATCACGTTTGTCTGGTACGTGTTACCAACTCTATTAAAGAACATGTTAAACTCAGTGGCTCTCTCTTTACCCCCCTCCATCACTTGGCTACTGGACATATAGCCAGTAATGGTCTTCATTCCCCCCTCTATACTTCTTTCCTGTTGCACTGTTGCATTTTTTTTTGTTCTTCCTGTACATGTCCTTCCCCTCTGTAATCTTCTCAGCCAGCTATTTCTGTGCCCTTTTCACTGCATCCCTGTCTCTGGACCTGAATGCTCTCTTTTTCTCATTCAGGAGGGCTTTGATATCCTTGGTGATCCATGGATTGTTGTTTGGGAAGCAGTGTATAGACTTTAAGGGTACAGTTGTTTCCATACAGAAGTTGATATATAGAGTGACACAGTCAGTGAGGCTATTGATGTCTTCCCCATGAGGCTTACAGAGGTTCTCCCAGTCGTGGTCTCGAAGCAGTCCTGAAGGATTGTGCTGGCTTCCTTCATTCACTTCCTGACCTTCCTGGTAGTGGCTGGCTGCCTCTTAACCACTGGCACATAGAGGGGGAGAAGGTGTACCAAGTTGTGGTCTGATCTCCTGAACAGTGGGATGGCTGTGCAACTGTATGTTTCTTTAACATTCACTTACATTAGGTCCAGTGTTCTGTTCCCCCTGATCCAGCAGTTGACAAACTGGGAGAAAGTACTGAACTTTCTGTTTAGGGAGACATGGTTGAAGTGCCCAGAGATGAGGACAAAAGCATATGGATGATTTGTCAAGATTCTCGCAGAGACTGAGTGGATGACTTCACATGCTTCATAGCATTGGCTGAAGGCAGGACATAGATTGCAATAGCAATTGCATGGGAGAACTCTCTGGGCAAATAGTATGGATGTAGCCCTGCAACTAATAACTCAATTAACGGGCTACAGATATGTTCTTTTGTTACTATTTGTCCAGGGTGGCACCAACACTCATTGACAAAAATCACAACCCCCCCCCTTCCTTTGCTCTTCCTACTTCCAGCCTGCTCTTTATCTGTCCTTACACACTGGAAGCCATCAATATCTATTGCCATATCAGGTATATGCCCATTCAACCATATCTTAGTAAAGTACATTTAACTGCACTCCTGAAATTCCCTTTAATTTTTGACCAGCACTATGAGTTCATCCATCTTATTGTCGAGTGATCTAACATTACCCATAATCATGGAGGGGATTGGCTTCCTATTACTAGAGTGCAGACGCAGTTTGTCGAATGCGTCTTGATCGAACCAAAAAGAGCAAAAACGCAAAATAGTGAAGCGTCTTTTCACTGAATTCTTTCTCTGGGATAATATAATATAGACCCAGGGCAGATACAGCTTGTACCTTCTTCTCATTGCCTTCTTATTGCCTTACTGTTGTCCATTACCTACCTTCTGCTTACCACATCATTTCAGTCCTCCATAGCATCCCCTCCTCTTCCTCCTACTTAGCTCCCATGGTATGTCCATAAGGATGTCCATTTTGGTGATGTTTTGCACAGTTACCTTTGTCCTCAGCACAAGAAGACAGTTTTGTTTATACACAAGTGTCCTATCTGAAATACTGGCAGCCCTGGCCTGTGAATCCTTCCATCTCCCAACACAACCCTTCATCATTGTTGTTGTTGCACAGAGTTGCTTACGGTACAATTACTGCCTACAGGAAGTGTGTTTATACAGTAACACTATCACTGCTGTGCTGCCTTATTACTTTCCTACTCAAAAATACCAAAGGAACTTCCTGTCATGTTACCTTTCTAGCTTCTTACTATCCAACACAGTCAGGTTTCCTGTTGCATTACCTCAACATGAGTCCAGTTGCCAGGAAGCCTGAATACACAGTCAACCATTCAAATTTCCTGCTGTGTTGTCCTTTTTGCATTCTTACTCTCCAGTACTGACTTAAAATTCTGTGGTGTTAGCTTTATAGCTTGCCTATTTCAGACATTGTCTGATTTCCTGTTGAGTCACCTCAATATATGACCTACTACCAGCCATAGTCCACCATTTCTTGAACCAGACCATCCTCGATTATGAGGGGGTACATCTTCCTGGTTCTGTGATTGCTATTTCTTGTAGTAATTTGGCTCACTGCTTCTTATCCTGTCTGTAGTTTAAGCCACTGAAAAAAGAAAAACCTCTGAATTGCAGTCATCCTTCTCACCTCCAGCTGCAGTTAGCCAATGTGAAGAGCAGGCCTCCAAGAGATCTAATGTTAAAAAGACAAAACTATCTCAAGTTTTAGAGGGTGCGCTTACTAGTTACTTAAAGAAAATAACTTAGCACACTGTTATATATCTTTACCAATGTTAAAGACTTGAAAAAAAAACACTCAAAAGCACTGAAACACTAAAATGGACAGGGAGCAGTTGTAGTATGCTGCTGCAAGGCCAGTGCCTGTGCAACAAAAATAAATAAATAAATAAATAAAATAAAAAAATGGCTTACCCAACAGAAGGAAGAAGGAAGGAGAAGGCAGCAGAATCAATGGCCCTTGTTGCTGAGAAATCTTCAAGATATTTGCCAAGAATTTGAACGGGTCCACTGCAGGATTGATTAAGATTATAGGGATGGTGCTATGGAATAACCCCTTTATAAATATGTCCAAGAAGACAATCCAGTGGAAGGGATAGGTAGATAGTGGTATTGGTTCAGTTGGTTGTTAGGTGTGAAACCTGGACAGAGGTTTCTTGGTGTTCTATACGTGGGAAGATTTTAAAAGCACATATGGTGGCTACAATCTGAACTGTTAAAACATGCAGTATTAAAGTGAATTAAGGCATTATATATGGCCAAGTCTGATTGTGAGCAAAATTTGAATGGAAGAGTATCAAGCATTAAGTGGACATTGAAGAAGAGCACTAGATTATATGGTATCTTAGTTAAACACAAATATGGGAGGGAAATGGAGAGGTTGAGATTGAGATGACAGGAAAAAGAGAGACTTTATCTCTCTAACCGGAACTGGGATATTTGCTTTAAGCTGGGAGCTACACTGAAGGTTCTTCAGTCTGTATGGATCATCACATGAGGAAGTTACATCATTGGTGTACAATACCCTCTAAGTGGCATGATTCTCAAACTGGAGGGAATCATAGCTTGTTGGAGATTTTGAAAGGAAGGGGCCAAAATGTACATATAATTTAGAGGTATGATATTATTGTCAAATGTTGGGAAGATATAATCTTAGAACAGATGGGTATTTTCTGTAAGCAAGTGCTTTGAAGATATGAATTTTGTTTGTTAATGTTAGGGGGGTAAGAAACATACCTCTCAACCTCCTAGAGCAAGAAATCTGGACAAAGTCATTAATAAAAGTGGGACAAAGGCTCAAAAATAGCGACAATTTTTAAATATTGGTCTTACAAACTTAGAAAGTTGATAGAATAACAGGCTTTGCATTAGCATGGATTTTCTAAAGGGTATGAAGTCTGAAACTCAAACACCTGTCATTATATTCTAACTTCATTCTTTAATGATTTGCCACTAATTTGCCAGAAAACCACAATTTTATGAAAAATGGACCAAAATATGGGGAAAAAATCTAGACATTCTGCAAAAATCTGTACAGTCAAGAGCTATGGTAAGAGATGGGGTGGAAAAGGTGTGAAAAGATAATTGTATTGTCATTAGGAGGTTGGGTACAGAGCTGCATTGCTAAAACATGGAAGGGTAATTTTCTTTGGATGAAAGAGAAAAATGGGAAATATAATATTAATCCCACCTAGGCTCCCATTAACCTATCTCCTTTCTTATCTCATCTAATCCTGCCTAACCAACCACTTACCTCTCATCTCTTCCCTCTTTGACAATATTACTGTACTACGGGCGCTCCTTCACCTTCACCCTTTACCTATATATTCCCTCAGTACCTTTCCCACCCCTTCATCCCTATCAGCCTCCTCCAAACTGACCACAATTTATATGCCCTGCACTTCTCTCCTTTTCCTTTCCCTAGCTATTGTATCCATTTTAAAGTTTACTTATTCTTTCACTTATTTATCTACTCAACCAGTCTATAGAAAGTTCAGTTGTCTCAGGAAAAGTTGTCCTTTGTTGTTAATATTCTTGTTTATAGTCTTACTATTATTTTTGCATTTTACTCAGCTTGATATGTTATAACTGTGACAATGTGAGTTATTGCCAGCTGTGCTAGGGAGAATAGAGCAGAGCATGTGTAACATATCCCAGCATAGTTAGGTGTTCTGTAAATTATTTTGTGTCATTTGACTATCACACTGTCCTGTACTGATGCTTGTGTTATTATAACCAATTAAATGTTTATGTTTAAACAAAGAATTATGGAAGGAAAGAGTAGACATTTTTGAAATTGTTCTACTGCTTTCAGATACTGAAACAGCTCTCAGAAAAGCTCTGAGTGTGTATTGTACCAGAGTTAGATGATCAAATGTGATCTCATTCTGTAACCAGCACTGAGATGATGGAACTCTCACAGCAGTTTGTTTTGTTTTATTTTCTTTGGAACCTGATATAAAGATCTATGACAGTTATCACAGACAGTTCAGTTCAGTTTTAGTTGGAAGCTCATTACCTTGCCTTGTGGAAGTAAATTCTCAGCATCTAATCTCTTACCCTGCTGTATTAATTATGTTAGTTAGGGAACAGTTGTTCTTTAGAAAGCCAGGAAATACAATGAGATTAGTTAAGTATTGTTTTTCTGCATCTGTTTGAATCTGTCCAATTGTGTTATTTTTTTATTTCTCCTGTGATTGAAACTCTGGTGTTTATTGTACTTAAGTATGTAGTATTCTCATATTTTCCATTTTATTATTTATTATCAAATATTTTTATACCTTCCATTGTGGCTGGTCTTTTAGATAATACTTTTAACATATTGAGAGTACTTGTGTTTATTTTAGTGATGCCATGGACACTCCAAAAAGCCTTGTTGTTGTGGTTACACTCTACCATTTATATTAGTATTGTTTTACTCAGTATAATTGAATACCCTTTGTAAGAGCCTTAGAGTGGTTTACTGGTGGTAGAAACCTTCTACCATGGGCAGAAGGGATACAGCTAGTAAATTTGTGTCAGCCTTTCCCAGGAGTGTGTGTGTGTGTGTGTGTGAAAATCAAATAGCCAGGTGTGGGTGTCTCAGCTATTTGGAACTGGGACACAATGCTCCAAAGTGAGTCTTGTTTGGGATCTGCAGAGTCAAGGACTCCAGTCCCACATCTGGGGCATGTTCCCACTGTTCTCTTGAGGGAAATTGTGCTTCATACAGGGAGCTGCATTTGAAAATACTGTGTAAATCCATTCCAGTTTTTAGTAACTGTCTCTCACCAGTGTCAGTGGTGAGGATTGAGGATCCTTGATTACTGGTCCAGGGTAGAGAGGTCATCACATATTGGTGGCAGCAGTGAGATATTAATTGAACTTCAGTAGCCTGTGAGCAGTTGTCACTGAAAATGTGTGTACTCTCAACAGCCACAAGGTAAACATCCAGAGTTTGATTTTCACAACAGTTTTATTATTTTTTGTTAGTTTTGTTTAGTCAGGGAAAACAGGCAAATATGTCAGCAGAGGGTTATGGTAAACTGACAAGGAATCAGTTGACCAAGGTGTGTGAAGCCAAAGGACTGATGCATGCTAAATGGACTAAATAGGAAATTATTTCAGTTTTAATTGCAGCTGCAGCATGGACCAGTGACCAAGCAGGTAACCAGTCTGGTGACAGAGATGTGCAGTCTTCAGAAACAGGACAGTTCACCTTTTCCTCAGAGGACTTAAAAATCTATCTGGAGATAAAGAGACTTGAACTGGAGGCCAGACATTTGGAGGCTAAAAAAAGATAAGCAGCATCAACATGAGGCCGAAGAAAAGCAAACATGGTATCAACATGAACTGGAAGCCAAACGTTTGGAGACTGAAGAGAGACTGCAGTGTTGGGAGACTGAAGAAAAGGAGTAGTAGTGTCAGTAAGAACTGGAGATCAAACATTTCAACATAAAACAACATGAAATAATTCAACATGAAAGACTGTGGCAATTGGAGGCTGAAGAAAAACAAGAATCAGCGACAGCACGAGAGGGATGTTGATTCTTCATCAGGGTCATGGAGGTAATGGGGAAGGGAATAACTGGACCCCAGAAGCAATAAAGGTAAGTACGTTTCTTTCACAATTTGCAGATTGGAAGACTTTGATAGTTTCATCCATATATTTGAAAGAATGTGCAAACAGTATAATGTTGATCAAGAGCTCTGAGTGCAGTTTCTGACTGTCTTACTAAACAGTACACCAGAAGCTTACAGGAAAAAAATTGTGAGCATAGACACAAGGCAGATGAAAGTGCATGTGATTAGTTTGCATAATTAAGCACTTATTTTAGTAGGTGGATGAGTGGGTGTCAGGTCACCACTTTTGAAAGACTGGCAGACCTTTTTTTAGGAAACAAGCCCTTAGTACTTTGCCTGAGGGCATGAGAATCTGGTTGGCAGACTGGGAGTGTAACTTTGCTCATGAGCTGGGGAGAAAAGGGGATCTCTACTTACCAAGCAGGGCATCACCACACAAGAAGGGGATACCCAGTGCTACACATGGATATAAAGGAACCCATGGTGGGCAGCCTAAATCACCCCGACAAAGTCTACCAGTAACTGGGGAAGCCACTAGTTAAGGTACGTGGCCAGGATCAGGGGTTAGATGTTTTAAATGTAATCAGAGGGGTCATGTAGCATACAAATGTCCACTGAAGCAAGGTGGGGAACAAAAGGTGAGTGAGCCTGCAAGGTGGAATAATAACATGCCAGTGGTAAGTTGTCTGGAGAAAACAGGGGTACCAAACTACCACTGGAGTTAGTATTCTACCTTAGTGGATGGAAGAGAGGCTGCTGCTAACAGAGACACAGCCTCTGACATAACTATTGTAAAGCTTGCAATGGTTAAAGAGGAACAGTACTTGTTTGGGCAGTCCACTCTGGCTTACCCAGCAGATGTTGGCATACAAACCCACACTACTGTGAGAATTATAAGAGCTAAAGGATCTGAGCCACAGAATATATTTTAGTGTAGGCAAAAAATTGCAACAAACTGCTGATGTAATCCCTTCCAGTGTGTGCTTTATGAAACTTCCAATACACTTCTGTCTGTAGTGTCAATGATTAATACACAGCTCTTTGAATTATGAACCCAAGTAGGCAGATGTTCAAGTCTGCAAAGATGTAACTATTGAGTGTGTAACAGACTGGTAACATACTCTATTGGCTTCTCAAAAGCAATTGCTGATTATAATTTTACTGTAAACGTTTACAAATGGGGAAGATAAGCCAACATTTCCAATCTCTTTAATGAATGATATAATGCATTCAAACACAATACCCAGGTTATCCTTTCAAGTGTGTGTTGTTTGACAAGTATGATATAAATACTTATGGGGCAACTTCAGTCAGTGCACAGGGCAATAGAAACTTGACATAAATTGCATATGTTCTAATTCAGTGGTCCTTTGATTATTTTGTTCACATTACAGTGATTACTGGCATGACTGGCTTATTCAATAACTCTTGATGTATATCACACTGCATAGTGGTCAAAATGTGTAACCAGACCTTTGTGATAAAAGTTTTTTTTTATGGTTTTTGGCATGGGAATGTGATGTGCATCCAGTAATTTCAGTTTTTCCTTATGAGCATACCCAGTAAAATAATATATTATATGCAGCAACAGTACAAAGCCCAGTAAGTGATCAATGTTGTGAAATATTTATTGTCATTATTTGTTTTGTGGCACAAACATTGGAGAATTTGCTTCCCACAGCATGTCTCTGCCAATGACATGCAATGGAGGTAGTGGTGGCTATGAAGAATTGGCACAAATTGTCCTTGTAGCAAAACAGCTGCATGAAAATGGATGAAAATTCCAACAAAGGTGAACATATACCATGCATATGTGCAAGATGTATGACATACCTACAAAGGTGGAAGGGAGGTGGACAACATAGGCCCACATCAGTGAAAACAAGGCATCAAAGCTCTGTAAGCAAACAATAAAGCAGAACAACAATATGTAAGGGGATACATTGCAAATGCATGTTTATACCACAGAGGGTGGTGTTGCAGTCAACCCAAACTACATTGAAGTGAATGGCCAACGTATGTCACAATGGCAGACTGCATTGCTGATGTGAACAAAAATGGGCATGAATAAATTCTGCACATAGTATTCTGCAATCATATAACAGCAAATGGCATAGGTAAGCAAGCTAAGAGTTAGTATCATATACACATATATACTATCATGCCAATGTAAAAACATGAGTAACAGACACCTGCAGTTATATGTGACTGACCCTAGTTATGACTGAGCAGACATTCCTCTGAGCAACATTACATCACATTATCTTGAAGTCAGTGAATGATCACTGTTCCAAAGTAACAACTGCGTTTCTCTATTAATTGGAATATGTGCAGACATATAGAAAGTTCATTGCAAATGTACACCATTTGCTGAAATGTGGGAATTTTTTTCAAAAATCTTTATTGACTTTTATAATTAAAACATATATATCAACAATAAAGACACGTCATCAGTAAATATGGCAACAATATCAGCAAATCTATATACAAAGCACAATTAACAAAGTATATACAAAGGTGCCATTTGCCTAATATATAAACTAAACATTCGATCATATATGTATTAATCATCTGATATTAATTTTTAAAAGCTAGAGGCCCTCCCAAATGAAAACTGAAAAATGCGTAAATAAGCAGTAATATAATTAAGAGAAAGGCTGACCACAACTCTAAGAGATATAAAATAAGTACTATCTTTAGTGTAATAGGTGGCCAGATAATAAACTCCAGTAATTTAAAAAGTATGGATATAATTTTTGACTATGCATTAAGTATTTATGGGCTGTTATGTACTTGATTGCCATTTGTTTGAATCCTTTCCAAGAGAGTTGAGATCTATCTTTCCAGTTCAACATAATATAAAATTTAATTAGGGTAAAAAGATTAAATAGTATGCATATTTGTAGCAAGCCTGGAGGGGAGATATGCAGCATAATAAATCTCCAGGAAAGAGTGGTTTTTCTCATAGCCCATTTTTGTAGCATGAGTTTTAGTAAGAATAAAAGTTTGAAGGAACATTTGCTGCTCCAAAAAATATGCAAAAGATCCACCTTTTGAGAATCGTAGTAAGCACAGAGTGGAGAGGTTTTTGGGTCAAACATATTTAAGAAAGTTGGGGTAAGATAAGAGTTATTTAAGATCATTAGTTGTACATAGGTGTGTGTGTTCATGTGTGTGCCTTCTGTGGAAGGTTGGGTGCTGGGCTGGCAACTCGAAACTGTAAAACTCCACTGCCAATCATTAGCAGACAAATGATCCGCTGTGGCGACCTCTAACTGGGAAAAGCCGAAAGAAGAAGAAGAAGAAGTTGTACATAATTAAGTTTTTTAAAGGGAATTGGTCTTCTAGTTATGAGGATGGATTGAACTTTTTGGTTGTGTGTTTGATGGGTCTAATTTGGTCCAGTAGTTGGATATGAGAACTTCATTTTGGTATCTAATTGACATAATAAGTTTATAAGCATTTGAAATCATTTACTTCTTCATTGAGAAGAGGTTTCAAAGAATTTTGAATGCGTTTATGTCATTTTTATTGATAGTAGGGTTTTCCAGAATTTTGGCAGTCAATTCTCTGATTTGTCTCAGAATAATGGAATAGTTTTCAGGAAGGTTAACTCCTAGTCTCACTTCTGTTAAAGAATGTTTTTAAAAGGGTAAAGTTCTAACAGCCATTTCTGTTTTAGGAGAAGGAAATTGTTAAGATTATGTATTTTATTGTTGAGATTGAGGTTTGAGTTAAGGTGTAATGGCTGCAGAATGCTAAATGAATTAGACAAATTTAAAGTATCAATGAGTTTTTGAAGATTAGTTATCTTATTCTTTAAGGGTATATATGATTTCATGTTTTTTATGTTTTCCTTTTTAAGGAAAGGAAGAACTTTGGAATTGAGGCTAAGACTTTTTACATAATTTAACATAGTTATAAAAAAGTTCTATCCAGCTCACTGTCCAAGTCTTCATATTTGGGTTATAATCAGAAATAGCCATAAGTCTGCTAGAGTTAATAATGTCATAATAAAATTTGAAGTCTGGAAGGATCAGCCCTCCTTGGTTCTTAGGATTTATCAGTTTTTATAAGCAATTCTGACCAATTTGGGAGACCATAAAAATGTGGACAGAGAGGAATAAAGAGTCTTGAAAAATGTATTGTGAAGTTGAGTTTTATTCCATCTAATGAGGTCCTGTTGTATTGCTAGCCAAAGTTTGGTAATGTTGCTTTGGCAAGATAGTTTTGAGTCTTGTTGAAAAGATATTCCTAAATATTTCAGAGAATGACAATTTAATTTCCATTGCGAGGGGATAGGCAAGAAGTTGGTAGGATGCATTAATTGAGAAGATTAAGAATTTCTCTGGGTTTAATTTATAATTAGAGTGTTTAGAAAAGACATCTATGGAGTTCAAAATTTTCTGCAAGTCAGAATTAGGAAGTGTAAAATATAAATTTAAGTAATCAGCAAATGCTGAAAATACTATCTTGTTATTGTATAAAACCAGTATGTGGTGAAAAGGTTTCTATATAATAAGAAAAAACAAAGGCTCAATATATAGAGTAAACAGATAAAGGGATAATTGGCATCCTTGTCTTGTTCCATTCTTAATAGAGATCTGGGGAGAGGTGATCCTATTGATAGATAATGATGTAAAAGCATTAGAATGCAATGTATTAAAAGATTGGATGAAGCTAGGAGGTATACCAAAGTGGGGTAAAACCAAAAGAAGAAATCTTAACTTTAGTCTGTCAAAAGCTTTGGAGATATCAATTGCAAGGGGAAATAATGATGTTTGACTTTGGTTAGAAAGATTAATCATTGTGTCAAGTTATTATATTATATTATTATTATATTATATTATTATTATTATTATTATAAGTATATTATTGCAGGTCTGCCTATATTGTATAAATCCTGACTGATTGGGTGATATAATACTAGAGATAATAGATTTTAGTCTGTTAGCCATTATTGATGTAAACGTTTTAATATCCAGGTTAATCGGGGAAATAGGTCTATAATTCCAATGGATTTAGGGTCATTGTGTTTTGAGGATAAAACTTGTTTTGAAAGTGTTAAGGTGACTATCTGTAATATTGTTATCTTTTATATAGTTAAATAAATCAAGTAAATTTTTTGAAAATTTTCTGATTGAAAGTCTGGTAAAATTCTGCAATTAATCCATCTGGGCCTGGAGCTTTGATCGGTTTAAGGTAATTTATAGCTGTTATTATTTCTTGCTGAGTAATAGGAGATGAGAAGTATTCTTGCTGGGTCTGATTAATTTTCAGAAAATAAAGATGACTTAGAAAGTGGTCTATCTCTTGTTCCAACAGTGAGGGTTTTTGATCACCATAGGACTGGGAATATAGTTTAACAAATAACTGGACTCTATCCTGACTAAAGTAATATGTTTTCATTTGAAATGTAATTTCTTTTATACTAGAGGATGATTTATTTTGATTTATCAGTCTCATCACGAACTTAGAGGGCATTTGAGACCATTCTGAGTAATAGGCTATGTTTTTTATTGCTTGAAATGATAGGTGGTTTGTGTTTAGTAAATATAATTATTTTCGGAGATGATCTAGTTGCCTTTCAGTTTCCTGATTGTAATTTGTAAATCCATTTCCAGATTACTGATTTTTTCTTAACTGAGAATTCTTACACTATGCATTTTTTATAATAAGTAGCTTTATTAATAAGGATACCTCTAATTTGGGCTTTTGTGATGGTATAATGGATGTCAAATGGTAAGTGAGAAGTCTCCTGTCTGGATGGGAGTACATCCACCACGTTATTCATTTCTTGTGCAATATCCTCCTTTAATAATAAATTAGGATTTAGAGTCCTGCATTCTTAGAATTAGCATTAATGAAATAGTTAATTCTAAGGGTGATTTTTGAATGATCAGAAAAGAATGTAGTTTCTGCTAGAAAATCAATGACCATATTTAGAAACATATTAGAAATTAAGAAGAAATAAAGTCTTGACCACGCTTTGTGACAATGAGAGTAAAAAGTGTATTTATCTTTTGGTGAATTTCCATTTCACAAGTTATATGGATCAAATAGATTGAAATAATTTTTCAGTTCTTGTTGTTTGTTTGTCCTGCCTGATGTAGGGTCTTGAATAGAATTCCAATCTTCCCCTATAATAAAATAATTATTAGTGTATCGGGTTAATATCTTATACAAGAACATAACAAATTCCTGTTGTCTATAACAGGGGACATACATATTTAATAATAATACTGGTTTATTGATGTGGGGGCTTCTAACTGTTAAATAACACCATCTTCCTTCTGGGTCTACATCTTGTATGCATGTACATCATAATACAGAATATTGTCCTGGAAGAATTGACTGATAATGATTGCTAAACCCACACTAATTGTTTTTTACCAGTTACAATAATTATTTTAATGCACTTTTCCCCTTATCATGTGACTATTGCTCTTTGATCATGTGTGTCGCTTGAACTAGGATTATATTCATTTTAGATATGAAAGTTAAATGGAAAAATATATTTTTTCTTTTTATGCATTTGGATAGCCTTTACATTCCACGAATCAATAACTCCCATTTGTGTCTTTACCTATGGACATTGAGAAGAATGGATAATTTACATTGTAGGTATCTTGAATAGTTTAGGGAAAGGCACTCAAGCATACTTGAGGACAAATAGCACCTAACTCTCCCTATATTGACCACATGCCTAACCATGAATCAACTTAGCCTCGAAGAGTAATATAGAGCATTAGGAAGGGACAGAAGCAAAGAAACTTGACAGAAATCTTAATTAAGAATGTCTCTATTACATCTTTTTTTTATAATAACAATCCTTAGAATAAAAATACTGCATAAGCATAATAAGATTAGCAGAACTTTTCCAAACACCATTATAATCTATCACCCAGCTCCTGACAGATATATGAGTAAAATGTAAAGGGTAAAGAGCCGAGGAAGAAAATGAAGTAGAAGAAGTTATAGATATAATCTAAAAAGGTTAATTAAGAAGAATAACCATATCTTAATTAGAGAGCTTAGCAAGCTCACACTAGCCACCTCAAAAAGAGATAAGTTAGAGATAATCTCTATGTACATTTCTATACATATACATAATATTTCAGTACATTAAACCAAACAACAATATGCAGATTAACAAAGTTAACATAGCTACATAGTAGTAATGATTATAAAACATGTTTTAACAAATATTAAATCCTGTCATATACTCTTTTATAAGAAGTGAAACAACCCAAACAAATAGAATTACAAATCCAATTTTAGTGTTTTAGTATGGATACTTGAACAAAGATTATGGTTTATGAAGCAGGTAGAATTAATCTTATACTAGTACTATACAAATTTATAAGATTATATATCTGTACTGATGTGGGGCCAAAATATAATCTAATTCCAGTACTTAGCAAACAAATACATCATTTACACTAGCCTTTTAGAATGTAAAACGTAAAAACACATGACTCATACAGCAGACACAATAATATGGACAGACCTGTGTTATTACGATTATTAACTTAGAACATCTTTTTATAACAGGTAGCTTGGTAAAGATTAGTCACTGGTCTCGTAACCTACATTCCAGTTACCAAGTGTCCACACTATACTTAAGGCTTAACCCACATAATAAGAGTAAATTGTTTTACATCAATATGGCTTTGGAACTTGCAATGCAGATAAATAACATGACTTATGACAGTATCATCACAAATGTAATCTTCTTCAAGTATGTAGAAAGGATGTTTTATCAGAAAAAATATTAACAAATATATAAAGGACATTTTCAAGTAATTGTTGAATAAATTCTAACCTTGGAGTCTATATTAAAAATGTATAAATAATATGACAGTATATTGGTAGATAAACATATCTAGCTTGAGTTAATAATGTGGGGGTATAGGTTGTACCATGCAGATAACAGTAGCCTTTAGAAGTTTCTACTTGTGCCAAATTCTCCAAATTTATCAGAGTGGAGATACGATTTTACAGGATCATTAAGTAACAAATGGGATACCTTAGTTGTTATGCAGAAAGAAAATTAAATTCTATACAATCGAAATTACAGTCATCAACGTTTTGCTTCACGCATATGGGTAGTTTAAAAGCTTCTTATAGCCATCAACACCAACTAGACAAGGTTGAATACATAAATAAAATAAGGAGATCTAAAGCCACCAAAAAATGTCTACTACTTCCAGACATTCAACTAAAAATTGTACAGGAGAAATAGTCTCCATTGTATGAACTTCCTTCCATTTTTTCTTTATTGTAATTAGACAATGGTATTTCTATAGCTTATAATAATGCCAATGAGATTCTACTATAGATTCATGGCTTTCTAAATCTTCCCAGATCTTGTTCTAAAATCTCAGATTTGTCAGTTTTACCCCTACCCTCAAAATCCACACTCACAACACAATGCCCAAATATGGCATATCATGCAAAAAGAAACAGTGACAGTTGACAACTATACCAAAGCAGAAAATAAAATACTGTTAAGCGCTAGCCTCAGGTCTGAGGATCGACTCATGTTAAACCTTAATGAAAATGAATAACATTGATTCCATTTATTACGCTGTATAGTAAGCATTTTGAATAATAAATGTGATCCTGTTTTCAATGTATTTATGGATAGAATATGTTATTATAATTAAAAAGTCCACAACAAAAATACAAAAAATAGATCTTAATTTATGCTTGAAGTCTGAATATACCAGTAAAAGAGTCCTGACACTGTAAAAAGAAATTACAAACCTTAGTACAACTTCACCTGAGCACTAAATCTGGACCCAGACTTCCAAACAATTATCAAACACCGCTACTGGAACTGTCACTGCTGATTCTACAATGGATGTTCTGAAAAGTAGATCCATATGCATTTAGCCAACTTCAATTGGAAATGCAGTTCTTTATATTCTTCCCCGGTCAGAAAGGATCCCGCTGATGTCTGAGAAGTGTCCCAGGGCAAGAAAAAAAATGTAAAAGTATGTATTTCTCTGTAAATCTAATTCTGTGACAGGGCGAAAACTTTACGCTAAGAACTCACGAGTTGTCTGTAGCTTATTCCGGTCTCCAGAGCAGCAGATAAATAAGGGTGTACCAGTACAAAAATTAAAGGAGATTGTTTCCATTTAACTAAAGGAGACTTGCTGAAGCAGGAAGTGGGTTCAGTGGAAGGGTACTTGAAACATGGGTGGAAGCGGCCTCATGCACATGCAGTTGCAATGAATGAATTCCGACTGGCAATCAGAACTCAGAGATGACAGGACCCATGGGAAAGTCACAAGACATCAAAAATCGAAATCACAATTTACCCACCATCCTTGGACATGCAGAAAAGAAGAAATGAAATCAAAACAAGACATCCAAAGCCAGGCTCTGACTTCATTCAGCGCTTGGTGGACTCATCAAATAATTCTTTAAAGGAGTGTAGAAAGGCATTTCTTGCATCTTTAACCATTGATACTGTGTATTTAATGCCGCTATGCTGGAAATAGAGAGAGTGTTAGGGTATTTCCATTGAAATTTGATTTTTTTCTGTATTAGGTATGTGCAAAAGGGAGATAGCTTTTATCTCTCCTGCTTTATTTGTAATAGTAGTGCTTGAGATAAAAAGATTTTATTGCCATTCCATATAAGATATTTCTTTTTCTTGGCAGCTGAAAGAATTCTAAAGCCATCTTGGTAATTTAATATTTTAACTTAGCCCTGTCTAGGGTTTATGTATTTTGAGAAGATTGGAGCACCCGGTGAGCTCTTTCAATGATTATTTGTTTTGCATGAGCCACAAGCAGGGAGGTAAATATTTGTTGAATCATCTCCATAAGGTTAGGCTGTTGGATCTGTTCAAGGATACCTCTGATAATTATATTGTTGTGTCTGGACCTGGCTTCAAGGTCAGTGCTTTTTTGTTGCATCTCTTTTCTATGCTTAGAACTAGAATCCAGTTCCTTCTGCAGCTAGTCTGGTTTAATTTTGTTTTCTAGAACTCTTGCTTCAGCCTTTTCCATTCTGTTAACAGTTTGATTAATGGTGTCCCCAAATGTCTGGAGCTGATCGGAAAACTTTTGTGTAGCGGCTAAATTGGTTGCAGAGACTTTTTTTAAATCATCAAGACTTGTAATCTGTTCTGATTTAGTTTTATTAGCCACTTTACTTGTATCTTGTTGTTTTCCAGTTCTAGGTCTTTTAGATGAAACATCTTTTTCAGATGATGCCACAGTTGAAAATTTAGTTTTAGTTGTTTGAATGCCCATGCTGTCAGCTTTGATTGACATCTTTGAACTTTTCTTTTCTTTAAGTAAAAGATGTTAAGTCACACCTCATGCTCAATCTTAATTAATCCTCTGCTTTTAAGTTAATAAATGTTACTTTTTCTAAATTAGAGGTATCTGGAATGCAGACTATAGCACTGAGGTTTTCTTATTTCTTTAGTTTACATGTGCTCAGTATCAATTTGGTTGCATTTTTTGAAATCCTTGCAGAAGCCAAGGGATAACAGTGCCTATAGCACTGCAGCCATCTTGAATTGCCCCTGAAATGTGTGAATTTATGTGAATAAGGAATGGATGTGGAAATGTAACGCAGGCCAAAGGAAACATACTGTACTGCTACTGAATAAATTATCAGATTATTATTACCACAATGCATATATGAATGTTACATTGGTGGTCTATCCATTCAGTATAGGAGGATTGCTCATATGTATCAGACTCATTTATATCAAGCAACATGGCATCAGCATTGCCAAAACATGCCACGCACAATGCCAGTATGACAGCATGGCAAGTGTCATCCAAGCACAGGGGCAAAGACATGTCCTGTTGAACATACATGACATGGCAAACCACAGATCATATCCAGACTACTGTAGTATTTGTGGAATATGGGCAACATGTTTTTTGTGAATTGTTGTCAGTAGCACACATGCATACAGTGGAAATGTTGCAGCAGTAGCAGCATGTTAACTACTAAAAGTCATGGACAGCTGAATGTTGAAGGAAAGTCTAATGTGATTATGTATGTCATGCACCACTGAAACATAATGCTAAATGTCATATGACATCTATAGTGTATGGATGTGTCTCACATAAGCATGACAGCAAAATGGTATGCAAGCACAAGTGTGTCTGTACAGTCCATTCTGTCATATGACAAACACCATGGTGGCAGCATTACACAACTGGATCACACAGACAATAATTAAGGTGATGAGGGCCCACCCTGAAGGGGATGAGCATCATGAATGATCTTTCCAAAAACCACAAAAGGCGAAACAGAGAGCGAGCAGTCACAACGATAAAATTCCAAACTGTTTATTTAGCGCTTTCCGAGTAGGTCGATGCCTCTCCTTCTTCAGACAAAAAACAAACTAATTAAGCACCCTTATATAAAAGCAGTGCTACAACAATAATTCAATTAAGAAATCAATAAACTTAAAAAATTCCCTTAAAGGAGCCTGACAGCCACCCTTCAGTATGGGCATATTGTACGGCAACACAAGCCCATACCACGTCGACTTCATCACTAGCCACATCTTAAATATATAAATATAAAAAGTATTAACTATAAACCTAAAAAGGCAACAAAGTTGCATTTTAAACATAAAAACAGAAACACTCTACTAAAGTTATTAAAAACTATTTCGTAATAGTTGCAAATTAAAACAATGTTATTATAAACCCAGCAGCTAATAAACTGAATCGTGAAAAATCCATACTATCGGGCACCCAAATGGGTGTATATATACAAAAATATATTGTAAATAAATAAATAAATAAATATAATTATACAAAAAATAAATAAATAAATGTAACTTAAAAATCATGAAATAACCTACTTTACTTTAGAGTCCCATACACAAACAGTATTACTTACAACCAATGACACAAACCCTCCTATAAGGGAATTTTTTAAGTTTATTGATTTCTTAATTGAATTATTGTTGTAGCACTGCTTTTATATAAGGGTGCTTAATTAGTTTGGTTTTTGTCTGAAGAAGGAGAGGCATCGACCTACTCCGAAAGCGCTAAATAAACAGTTTGGAATTTTATCGTTGTGACTGCTCGCTCTCTGTTTCGCCTTTTGTGGTTTTTGGAAAGTTTATTTTTTCTTTTTTGGTTGTTTTTATCATGAATGATCTTCCCAGACTATTTTACCTGAATGGGTCCTGCATAGCCTGTGCCATATCTTAAAACAAATTCCCCATCATGTCCCTCATCGTTCTCCAAAAGAGATCAGTCACCACCTCTCAGATCTAATCTCAATAACAGTCTTGCTGGGGTGCCAGGCATCATCTCCTCTGGGGTACAGCAGGGATGATGGTAAGAGCAGATCCAGCTTCCTCGTCGACATCCTCAACTCTGTCGTGACTGTCATCATCATCATCATCATCAGATGACTCTGGCAGTGGTCTGGCATGCACTCATCTCTGACATCTGATGGCCGAGCATCATGGGTCCTATGCTCTATCAAGGTGAATCATAAGAAAAGCCAGAAAGTAAATATGCATTCGCTGTACTACATGACTACATAACATATCCACTGAGACACAATGAACAGACAAAAACAGGCAGTATGAAACCTTAAAATATATTATGTCCATAGTCAACTGTACCACCATATGCAGTGTATGTCAGCAATAAAAACCATAGCAATGAAAACAAAATGTCTGCCAGGCTGCACATTCCTGCAAAAAAGCAGAGCTGACATTAAACTGAAACCGATGTGTACATCTGCAATCTAAAAGACATTAGGTAACTTCCTGTCAAGATGAGATGCTTATATATAGCAATAAAGATATTTCAGCATACATTGCAGGTATCATTAAACTTCATTCTCAGATGAAATGACCTAAAATGATTAGGTAGGACAAGTATAATAAACAAATTTGCTGCTAGCGGATGACTCATCATGCACAAAACACATTCCCTATATCCTTTTATCTATATTTTTGGATGTTTTTAATACAGTCCCATGTCAGGGCAACTGTTTCTGCCACAGAATGTGAGCATATGCAAGGCCATACCATGGCATGCATAACACAGCTTAGCAGTAGAAATCCTGACATTATCTGAACTGTTGTTTACCAGCCATCATTATGCATGACGAGCATGTGCAAAGCCAGCACACTTACATATCCTGACATTTTTAAGACAAGCAAGCTATGATACTTTGCCATGCAGCACTCACTTGAGTCCACCTTGCAAAACAACACTGTGAAAATGACAAAAAAACACTAACAGTGTGACTTGAACTGCTTAATACTTGTGATGTGTACCTACATAAATTGGATAGATCTTTGTGTGGATGTTGTCAAGTCTTATGCCACAGGAGTCTGACATTTTTACTAACCATAGGTAACTCCATTTAGTAGACTACACTTTATCCATTTATTTATTTATTGCTTGCAATATTGACAGCAGTCCTCCATTATGTCCTGAGCTGGTTTCCTGTTTGCATCATCTGATAGTGGAGAGATAGGAATGGATTTCATAGAGGTATGTCCTTTGTTGTCTACCATACAAACATACACCACTATGGGTTTGTATGCATACCTGTGTCACTTGTGGCCTTAGTTGATGATTCCTGTTGTGATAGATTTTTATATGTCCATACTGCTATATGCTAGAATTATGTTGTTATGCCTGAAGTCCAGTGGGTAATTGCCATTAGATGTAAACTGTGCTGCTGTGGTGGGGGCAACACCTGAGCAATGCCTGAGGATCAATATTTAATGTGTGCACTTCTGTAAGTGTGGCTTGTCATGACTCAACTTGTGTGCCAGACGTTGCTGTGTTGCCTGGGCTTGAATTTGTGGTCACCCTACGTTGTCCATGTGTGTTTCTTCTGCCCCCCCTGTGTCCTGCTGCTCCTTCTCTTTTTCACATAGAATGTCATCTTCTGGTGTTTGGTGTTCCTGGGGTAGTTTGGACACACTGGCAGCTAGATGACTGCCATATGTTGCTGTTAGCATATTGAGTAGCATGGCATACACAGTAACAGTCTGCACTGCCTTTTCAGGTGTGCATTGCAGTGCACCCCCATATGTGTCCAGGCATCTCAACCTTGGTTTCAGTACACCAGCAACACACTCTATGGTATTTCATGGTGTTGCAAGCACTCTGTTGTAGACCTCTTCTGCAGGCTTTGATGGTTCTCTGTACAGGGTCATTAGCCAGGACTCAAATGGATAACCACAGTCATCTGTTGTGGGAAGTGGACACATATGCTCTCATCAAAGTTAATGTTGACATGCATGTCCTTAGCTTGTGTTCTTGTTCTTAGCCAGTAGTAGACACTCAGGTATTTCACCTTGCTGGAGCACAGCCCTCAGAACACTTTCCCTCCTTATGGAGCATCATGGACACTTTGAGGTTGTGTCACCATAATGCTTATTATGCTGCCATCTACTGCACACACAACCTGGCAATTCAGGCATGGCCACCCATTTCTATTGATGCATCTGTCTGCTTCTAGATGAATTGGGTCTTAATATAGCAATAACCCATGCCTGGGTGTGGGTAATGCTGGATTTACCCACAGTTGGTGTGGTTTGGTCCCGAAGGCAAAGCCCGAGGGACCAAACAATCCAACCATGGGTAAATCCAGCATTACCCACACCCAGAAGTGAGTTATTGCTATTATACAATGACATTATTTAAGAAAAAAAAATAATTACTTTTCTTAAATAATGGCATTGTATAATGCCTCCTTGCTGTCCTTCTGCAGCTGTCTGGTATTCCGCGGCAGTTCTGATGTACTGCGCATGTGTATGCCTATGCAGTACATCAGAGCTGTGGGCAAAAGCAATGGAGAAAGCAAGATCTCCATTGCTTTTTACTGTTTTGCTATGTTAAATGGGTTTAACATAGCGAGAAAGCTTTAAAAAAAGCAACGGAGAATCTCCATTGCTTATTTTAAAGCTGTCTCACTATGTTAAACCCATTTAACATAGCGAGACAGTTTTGGAAAAAGCAACGGAGAAAGCAAGATCTCCGTTGCTTTTTACAAACTGTTTTGCTATGTTAAATGGGTTTAACATAGCGAGACAGCTTTAAAATAAGCAACAGAGATCTCCATTGCTTATTTTAAAGCTGTCTCGCTATGTTAAACCCATTTAACATAGCGAGACAGTTTTGAACAAAGCAACAGAGAAAGCAAGATCTCTGTTGCTTTTTACAAACTGTTTCACTATGTTAAATGGGTTTAACATAGCGAGACAGCTTTAAAATAAGCAACAGAGATCTCCATTGCTTTTTTTAAAGCTGTCTCGCTATGTTAAACTCCTTTAACATAGCGACACAGTGTGTAAAAAGCAACGGAGATCTCCGTCGCTTTTTTTAAACATGTGTCGCTATGTTAAACTCCTTTAACATAGCGAGACAGTGTTTTAAAATCCATTAGTATAAGTTGATTTACAACGTGCACGCTGGCCAATCAGCTTGCACGTTTTGGAATATTAATGGAGTCATGGCATAATAGGGATGTGGGTGCAGTCTATTGTACCAGGTAGATGTGGGAATTTTGTAAAGTTATAAAACTAGGGGATAACAGTTCTCCACTCCAAGGAGATAGATGGAAAGTGCATGTATTCATCTACCTTGTTGCACATTGCTGCCAGGAATTTTGACAGGGCACAACTGGCAGCTGTCAAATCCCTCAGGGCTCTATCCTGGGTCATCTCAAATTTAATATATTTATTAATAACCTCCACACCTCCACTTGTCATGCTAATTTAGTGCAGTATGCAGATGACTCAGCATTAATATGGGCAGCCTCAACAATAAATAAGCTCCAGGGCATTACTCAAAAATCTTTCTCCTCTGTAGAAACCTGGCTCAAAGAATCAAACTTCTTACTCAGTCCTAAAAATAACTAAGTTAATACTTTTTACCTCAAAAATTTGCCAATATCAGAAGCAATGTTTTACCATAAAGTCAGCAAGTAATAGTGTCATTGAAACAATAACTCACAGTAAACGTCTAGGCATTATAATAGATGACAGCCTCAAATATGACCAACATATACTACATACCATTAAATCTACAATAGAAACTAGGTTCCCTTTATAGAATCAATATATTCCTTAGAGATACTCTTAAGAAAATCTCTAGCCACCACCTTTTTACTGCCAGCTCTTAGACATAGCTCCTATCCCAACAAACTTAAACAATGCTCAAAGAAAGAAACTTGCATCCTGCTATTATAAAATAGCTAAATTTGCCACTGGAACTTTTCTACTTGGGCCTCTGCTGAAAATGGGTATTACCCAGTCAGACTTTCCCCTATAAATAAAGACAAATGAATAAATAAAATAAATAAATAGTGTTATAAGTAGGCAGTCTTGTTTTTTGTTTAATTCTCTGTGAAATTAGTTTGTCATATTCATATGCTGACTTTTATTATGAATCTGGATATGCAGTGTGGTCATTTCATCTCTCTCACAGTAAAATAAACATACTAGTTTGTATTATTTGTAAGTCACTCTCAGTTTTTGTGCTTGTGATTTGGGGCAATGATATCCAAAGTACTGAAGAGGGTGGGGTGATGCTAATAAGCATGACAATTTATTATACTATACAATTACACAATACATTGCTTAAGTGAACATTTAGATGATAGGTTCCCTTCATGTGTTTCTCATTAAAAAGTATCAGTCATGTATTTTCTGTTCAGTGACTATATAACTTATTATAATATGAGGTATTTTGTCATAATACAGACAGATATAACTATAAACATATGCTATCAAGCACAAGTGGAACAGTAGCACAGCATATAGTGTTGTTGTCGTACAGCAAGAGGTCCTCAAGCTTGATTTTTGGCTGGGATGTCTTCTGTACAGAGTCTGCATCTCTTTCTTGTGTTTACATGGGTTTTCCTCTTGGTGCTTCGGTTTCCTCCCACATTCCAAAGACATGCAGTAGGTGGACTAGACACTTGAAATTGTTCGAGATGTGTGCTTGTGTATGTGTATTATGCAAGATGTAAGAACAAATGTAGCAGGGCTAGTAACCCAGTAGTGTGAACATTTGTCATAGATGATTGTCACTCTTGAAGTGACATCCTGACCTCATCTGCCAAAGTGGGAAAAATGGGTTATAAATAGACGGATAGATATGTTATCAAACAGTCTCACTGTTCCAAAAAAAGTTACTCTGCATCCCCATTTCTAATAAGTACTTTCTTTCTTCACTATTAACTAATTGCATTCACTGTTCTGTTATGGCATACTACAACTGTTGCTTTTCTTATACAGTACATCCTGCCTTCATTCACAATGCATTCAGCATGACTTCTTAAGCTAATAAAACCAAAAACGAAACAGTGCAAGTGGGCGATACTTAAAGGCGATTCAAGAAGTAAAATAGTTAGTTTATTAATGTAAAGCGCTTTTCATTTGATTAAATAACACAAACTTCATCAGACAAGTAATTACAAAAAGTAATTGCTATATATACACTCAAAGTTATCAGCTTAAACAAGCAATTAAGCAATAAAGCAGTGTATTGCTGCTTAACATTTTAAAGAAGCTGAGCACAAAGTAATAGCAGTAACTGTGTGAAGTAGTGCTGAATCACTTATTATATAAGCTGCTGTATCAATAGCCTCCTACATTCAATCAAAAAAGTACTTAACTTCAAAACATTAAAAATATAAACATATATAAAGAAATAACAGAAGTAAACAGGCACAACACGAGAGGGTAGAGTCCTGTGGTTAAATCCAAATATCACAAAACACAATATCGCAGAGCGAATAATAAAATAAGCATCCACAGGATTCAAGCAGAGCACTCCAGAATTATTTGAGTCAAGAAGAGAATAAATTATAACGCGGACTACTCGAACAGCCCAGTTTTATTAACAGAAGTAAGCGCTTTCACCATTCGGCTTCATCAGACATTAATTAAAAAGAATGAAACATTTAAATACCTAGCCCTTGCATTTCATTGGCTATTACAATAATTACATCACTGAACATTGAACTTTTAAGATATATTATAAAAATGTTTCAAAACTAAAATTGTTTTGTCTTATTACTAAAACATGATAATATGAAAAACGCTAATATAAAACATGAAAATATATGTATATATAAATACATTAATATTATAAAAAGTTTTTTACATCACTAATATGGATTAAATAAACTGTACTAAACATGCATACACCTTGCCTAAAAAATCACATTAAAAAACGAAGTTAAGAATCATGACTAAAAAATTATTTAAGCAGATACTGTAACCCTTCTCTTTCATAATACAGGTTTAAGGGAGGCTTTGTCATTTAATCCAGGCTCCCTATCTGCTATAGGTTTATAGATACATCTAAGCCATTTTTGGGGGTCAACTTGTTAGAGCAGCTCGCATTGTCACCCTTGATGAAGACTTTTTTGTTGAATGTTTCTTTCTTAAGAACATATTTCTTCATCGAGGTTATCCTGACAATTTGGTCAGTGACATTGTTGAAAAAGTGAACCAAAAACGGCTTAGACGTATCTATAAACCTATTTTAGATGTAGCCCACTTAAATCAACAAACTAACGTTAATTTAGATCTATCCCCTGTCCAAAGGCCTACAATCATTTCTGATTCACACACTCAAAGCTCAGCGTTTATAACAACTTATAGTATAAATAGTAAAGATTGCTATGAGATTTTACATAAAAACTGGGCAGCACTAAGAAGTGACCATAGTGTGTGTCAGAGACTTGGTAACCAACCAAAAGTGATTTTCAGGAGAGCGAAAAATCTCAAAACATTGTTTGAACAGCAAAGGCAATCTGTAAGTAGAATAGTGGGTATGTATAAATGCCAAACTTGCAATTATTGCAAGTATGTCATGGAATCCAACAGGTTTAAATTAGAGGGCCATATATATAATCTGAAATACAGAGTAAATTGTAACTCTAAATTGATTATTTACTTGGTTCAATGCCAAAGTTGTTTGGCATTTTATATTGGCAAGAGGGAGCGTCGTCTCCGTGACCGTATTTATGAACATACTTATGCCATTAGAAAAAATAAACATGACAATGCGTTGGCAAAACACATATCACACTATCCTGACCATTCGTTTAAATTCATGGTTATTGATCAGATTACTGAGAGTAAAAGAGGTGGTCCAACAGGTCTTAAATTGGAAGAACTAGAACTGATCTGGCAGATCAGATTTAATGCCTACAATGCCCCTGGTCTTAATGAAAACTGCTCTATAAGCAGTATTCTGAAAATCAAGAGTTTGTCAAGATAATCTGCCTTTTAGAATTATATTTATACTAATTCAACTGATTTTAGAATTATATTTTTACTAATTTAATTGACTTAGGTAACGTTTGTTTTTTGTTGTTTTTTATTTGTTTATAATATTAATAATATATTATTTCTTTATATATGTTTATATTTTTAATGTTTTGAAGTTAAGTACTTTTTTGATTGAATGTAGGAGGCTATTGATACAGCAGCTTATGTAATAAGTGATTCAGCACTACTTCACAGTTACTGCTATTACTTTGTGCTCAGCTTCTTTAAAATGTTAAGCAGCAATACACTGCTTTATCGACTAATTGCTTATTTAAGCTGATGCCTTTGAGTGTGTGTATATATATATATATATATATATATATATAGCAATTACTTTTTGTGATTACTTGTCTGATGAAGTTTGTGTTATTTAAACAAACAAAAAACGCTTTACATTAATAAACTATTTTACTTCTTGAATCGCCTTTAAGTATCGCCCACTTGCACTGTTTCATTTTTGGTTTTATTAGTTTGTTTTTGCCTCGGTTTGTTTTCATGACTTCTTAAGCTGATATGCTTTTCTGAGTTGTCCAGGTTTGATTATGGCAATAATCTATTGGCAATGCAGATGCACTTAAGCCTGACAAGTCACACAGTAGGTAAACTAAAATTTATGATGTAGTCTGTAATATGTATATTTTCAGTGACAAGAAAAGATGTGTGGACTTGTGATCTTTTTTATACACTATTTTTTATGTAAGATTTGATAAAAATATAGTTACTGTGAGCAAGTTAGCACTTGGAGATTCTGAAGTTCTGACAAAGGGACAGAGGTAACAACAAATGGAGTAGTGGAGCTAGACACATTTCTCTGGGTGGGGCGTTCAGTATTCTCGAATGTGAATGGTACAAGCTCATGCTAATGTGATCAGTGCATTTTTCATGCATGCTGTTGAGGCCAAGGTACACTTAGTGAATCATTTAGTGATTTATATATGTGCGTGTGTGTCTTTCTTTACATTGTTATCTGTTTAGTACAAGTAGTAGTTCTTGAGAAGCCATACCGCTGATGGCTATCAGATTTATGATTTATGATTTTTAAACAGAGATAATTTTGTTTATTGGTGAACTATGGAGTGGATCCAAGCACTATAGCCCTTGTCTACCATTCTGTTTTACATGGTAGTTGGGTGGTTTCCTAACTGCTTTAGATATCATATCCAATAATGAAAGAAATGATCATTTTATAAAATGGGCACCAGAAGGTTAATTATTGTGCATTTATTAAACATTGTATTTACTTATTTAGTTAGTTAGTTAGTTAGTTAGTTAGTTAGTCATTTAATTTTGTTTATCAGGATAGTGCACTGATCAAACAATGACCAATTACAGACCCAGCCTAGATTATTAATATTCTGAAAAATCCAGTGTGCAGATACCACATTAGGTACCCATCCTAACAATCTGAAAGAATATGTAGTGTTGAGGATATTTCCTAAATGAATGTTTGTTATGTGCACAGCAGGCACTAAAAGGACATATATTTCATAGTACATGTTAATGTATACAATGATATGATCTATAATACCTTTACTGCCTGATTAAACCCATCACATGCTTGCCACACTCCTTAGCTGTAGTATTTCCATAGAATATATACAACAGCTTTATGTCAGTTCACACTAATGCCTCAAAAATACATACAATCTGCATAAACAGAGTCTACTAAAGCCTTATCATAATCTCAGGCTTACTGAGTTTTTCACACTAAGGAGAGAGCGCAACTTTATGAAATTTGCTTTCACTACAATCTACAGCTGTTTTTTTTTTTTGTCCAAACCAGTTGTGATAAAAAAAATGGCATACTTTCCATGACCATTGATCATCTTCTGCAATTAGTTGCCAATGGTAATTGATTTGTCATATTGTCAATCTATCCTCTAATACATAAATTGCACACCCTTCCAATGTTAATCGATTAGTCATGCCTTCCTATCTGTATATGTACATCTGTAATAAAAATGCAGTTCTTCCAGTTTTCATTGTCTTCAAATATGTATAATAAAAACACAGTTTAATTAGCTGTGCAGGTTTGATATTGTTTCAAGTTCTTTGCAATCACTTTTTGAGGCTGCTTGTAACATGCTGAGTTTCTGTTCTATTCATATCAGCTATGAGTGTTTCCTTTTATTATATATTTTTTACAGTTGAATGACATAAAAGAGGTTAGTTTTGTGATGACATTGTATTAGTGGCGAACAGGAACATGCTCCTCGGTGAAAGGACTTTGAAGTTTAAATACTGGGTACATGTAGTAGTATTTGCTATAGAATCATCAAAGGGTAGTGTGCAATTCTACCAACTCAAGCCACCATTAGGAAGCTGGCCATGTAGAAGTTTATAAAGCTGACTGGGTTGGTTGTTGCTCTGAACTTGTTAACCAAACAAAGCAGTGATCTGATTTTACCACCGAGGTATGACAATGGATGGGAAGTATACTGGGCTTCAATTTGTAAGGATAAAATTGAATATGCTAGTAATTTTGGTGGAGGAAATTGCCATTTGATCAAGAAGGTTGCCATTGATGCATTCATATAAGTACTGAAAATATTTATTACAAAAGTAAATGTGTGCCAGGTTTTGGAAAAATAGTTAAAGCCAACTAGAAAGATGTTTTTTGGGGTAATGGAGAGAGACTTTGATTTATTAAGACTTGTTTGATGATTTACAGGTGTCATGGATAGAGTTCTATTGTTAGGTAGGATCTGGTATGAGGTCTATTTGCTAATATTAGGATATGAAAGAGTATTACATCATTGTCTGGACAGTTTGCCTAGACGTGATGGTGTTTTGTATAAAGACAAACAATCCTCTGCCACTATTACTGCTATCTATTATTGCAGGCTTAAATGAATAGAAGCAAGGGGGCAGGTAAAGACAGACTGGTATCATGGTTCTGGAACCAGCTTTCAGTGGCAAAACTGCCCTACTGTTGTCAAGAGTAACTTGGATCCTCCTTTACAAGCTGACTGCAATTCATTCAATTTAAATGATTGGTTGACCATGAAGGTTTCTTTTAATGGTAACATTAATCTGGAAAATATAGAAACCACTCACAGCTATGCTGATAATTCACAGCTGCTGCAAACATATTTGTTTAGACATAAATCACTGAACATGGATAACACTTATTTAGAAGAATGTATTAATATAGGTGTAGTACCTAAAGGGCTATGATTTTGGAAATATTTCAACAATGTCATTGAGCATTCAGATTTCCATAAAGAATTGCTTGCAGTGTTGATAGAGCTGGTATGGATGTAGTTAGAGCTATAATTAAAAATAATGATAGAGAAACACATTTTCTTTTTAAACAAATGAATGATGCAAAACAAAAAAATTACTAGTGACCTTATGTTTAGAATAAACAAACACAGAGAAAGTACTTTTTAGTAAAAGATCAGGTGGATAAGAAATGTCAGTTAATTTATAGTAGGAAAGATAGAAAATTAAAAAGGGATAGGGTCAA